>NW_024544970.1:0-62178 GCF_018167655.1 Microtus oregoni
ACCCTGAGCACTGAGCACCCAGCACCCTGAGCACTGAGCACCAAGCACCCTGAGTACTGAGCACCCAGCACCCTGAGCACTGAGTACCCAGCACCCTGAGCACTGAGCACCCAGCACCCCTGAGTACTGAGCACCCAGCACCCTGAGTACTGAGCACCCAGCACCCTGAGCACTAAGCACCCAGCACCCTGAGTACTGATCACCCAGCACCCTGAGCACTGAGCACACAGCACCCTGAGTACTGAACACCCAGCACCCTGAGCACTGAGCACTGAGCACCCTGAGCACTGAGTACTGAGCACTGAGCACCCTGAGCACTGAGCACCCAGCACCCCGAGTACTGAGCACCCAGCACCCCGAGCACTGAGCACACAGCGCCCCGAGCACTGAGCACCCAGCACCCCAAGCACTGAGCACTGAGCACCCTGAGCACTGAGCACCCAGCTCCCCGAGTACTGAGTACTGAGCACCCTGAGTACTGAGCACCAAGCACCCCGAGTACTGAGCACTGAGCACCGTGAGTACTGAGCACCCAGCACCCTGAGCACTGAGCACCCAGCACCCTGAGTACTGAGCACTGAGAACCCTGAGTACTGAGCACCGAGCACCCTGAGTACTGAGCACCCAGCACCCTGAGCACTGAGCACCCAGCACCCCGAGCACGGAGCACCCAGCACCATGAATATTGAGCACCCAACACCCAGAGTACTGAGCACCCAGCACCCTGAGCACTGAGCACCCAGCACCGTGAGTACTGAGCACCCAGCACCCTGAGTACTGAACACCCAGCACCCTGAGCACTGAGCACTGAGCACCCTGAGCACTGAGTACTGAGTACTGAGCACCCTGAGCACTGAGCACCCAGCACCCCGAGTACTGAGCACCCAGCACCCCGAGCACTGAGCACCCAGCGCCCCGAGCACTGAGCACCCAGCACCCCGAGCACTGAGCACTGAGCACCCTGAGCACTGAGCACCCAGCACCCCGAGTACTGAGCACTGAGCACCCTGAGTACTGAGCACCAAGCACCCCGAGTACTGAGCACTGAGCACCCTGAGTACTGAGCACCCCAGCACCCTGAGCACTGAGCACCCAGCACCCTGAGTACTGAGCACTGAGTACCCTGAGTACTGAGCACCAAGCACCCTGAGTACTGAGCACCCAGCACCCTGATCACTGAGCACGGAGCACCCCGAGGACTGAGTGCCCAGCACCCTGATCACTGAGCACCCAGCACCTTGAGTACTGAGCACCGAGTGCCCCGAGCACTGAGCACCCAGCACCCTGAGTACTGAGCACCCAGCACCCTGAGCACTGAGCACCCAGCACCCTGAGCACTGAGCACCCAGCACCCTGAACACTTAGCACCCAGCACACTGAGTACTGAGCACCCAGCACCCTGAGTACTGAGCACCCAGCACCCTGAGTACTGAGCACTCAGCACCCTGAGTACTGAGCAACCAGCACCCTGAGCACTGAGCACTGAGCACCCAGCACCCTGAGCACTGAGCACCCAGCAACCTGAGCACTGAGCACGCAGCACCCCGAGCACTGAGCACCCAGCACCCTGAGTACTGAGCACAGAGCACCCTGAGCACTGAGCACCCAGCACCCTGAGTACTGAGCACCCAGCACCCCGAGCACTGAGCACCCAGCGCCCTGAGTACTGAGCACCCAGCACCCCGAGTACTGAGCACCCAGCACCCTGAGTACTGAGCACCCAGCACCCCGAGCACTGAGCACCCAGCACCCTGAGTACTGAGCACCCTGAGTACTGAGCACTAAGCACCGAGCACACTGAGGACTGAGCACCCTGAGGACTGAGCACCCAGCACCCTGAGCACGGAGCACCCAGCACCCTGAGTACTGAGCACTGATCACCATGAGCACTGAGCACCCAGCACCCCGAGCACTGAGCACCCAGCACCCTGAGTACTGAGCACCCAGCACCCTGAGCACTGAGCACCGAGCACCCTGAGTACTGAACACCCAGCACCCTGAGCACTGAGCACTGAGCACCCAGCACCCTGAGCACTGAGCACTGAGCACCCAGCACCCCGAGCACTGAGCACCCAGCACCCTGAGCACCCAGCACCCTGAACACTGAGCACCCTGAGCACTGAGCACCCTGAGCACTGAGCACCCAGCACCCTGAGTACTGAACACCCAACACTCTGAGCACTGAGCACCCAGCACGCTGAGTACTGAGCACTAAGCACACAGCACCCTGAGTATTGAGCACCCAGCACCCCGAGCACTGAGCACCCAGCGTCCCGAGCACTGAGCACCCAGCACCCCGAGCACTGAGCACTGAGCACACTGAGCACTGAGCACCCAGCACCCTGAGCACTGAGCACCCAGCCCCCTGAGTACTGACCACCCAGCACCATGAGTACTGAGCACCCAGCACCCTGAGTACTGAGCAACCAGCCCCCTGAGCACTGAGCACTGAGCACCCAGCACCCTGAGCACTGAGCACCCAGCAACCTGAGCACTGAGCACGCAGCACCCCGAGCACTGAGCACCCAGCACCCTGAGTACTGAGCACAGAGCACCCTGAGCACTGAGCACCCAGCACCCTGAGTACTGAGCACCCAGCACCCCGAGCACTGAGCACCCAGCACCCTGAGTACTGAGCACCGAGCACCCCGAGTACTGAGCACCCAGCACCCTGAGTACTGAGCACCCAGCACCCCGAGCACTGAGCACCCAGCACCCTGAGTACTGAGCACCCTGAGTACTGAGCACTAAGCACCGAGCACCCTGAGGACTGAGCACCCTGAGGACTGAGCACCCAGCACCCTGAGCACGGAGCACCCAGCACCCTGAGTACTGAGCACTGATCACCATGAGCACTGAGCACCCAGCACCCCGAGCACTGAGCACCCAGCACCCTGAGTACTGAGCACCCAGCACCCTGAGCACTGAGCACCGAGCACCCTGAGTACTGAACACCCAGCACCCTGAGCACTGAGCACTGAGCACCCAGCACCCTGAGCACTGAGCACTGAGCACCCAGCACCCCGAGCACTGAGCACCCAGCACCCTGAGCACCCAGCACCCTGAACACTGAGCACCCTGAGCACTGAGCACCCTGAGCACTGAGCACCCAGCACCCTGAGTACTGAACACCCAACACTCTGAGCACTGAGCACCCAGCACGCTGAGTACTGAGCACTAAGCACACAGCACCCTGAGTATTGAGCACCCAGCACCCCGAGCACTGAGCACCCAGCGTCCCGAGCACTGAGCACCCAGCACCCCGAGCACTGAGCACTGAGCACACTGAGCACTGAGCACCCAGCACCCTGAGCACTGAGCACCCAGCCCCCTGAGTACTGACCACCCAGCACCATGAGTACTGAGCACCCAGCACCCTGAGTACTGAGCACTCAGCAACCTGAGTACTGAGCACCGAGCACCCCGAGCACTGAGCACCCAGCACCCTGAGCACTGAGCACCCTGAGGACTGAGCACCCAGCACCCTGAGCACTGAGCACCCAGCACCCTGAGTACTGAGCACCGATCACCCTGAGCACTGAGCACCCAGCACCCCGAGCACTGAGCACCCAGCACCCTGAGTACTGAGCACCCAGCAACCTGAGCACTGAGCACCCAGCACCCTGAGCACTGAGCACCCAGCACCCTGAGTACTGAGCACCGATCACCCTGAGCACTGAGCACCCAGCACCCTGAGTACTGAGCACCCAGCACCCTGAGCACTGAGCACCCAGCACCCTGAGCACTGAGCACCAAGCACCCTGAGTACTGAGCACCCAGCACCCTGAGCACTGAGTACCCAGCACCCTGAGCACTGAGCACCCAGCACCCTGAGTACTGAGCACCCAGCACCCTGAGTACTGAGCACCCAGCACCCTGAGCACTAAGCACCCAGCACCCTGAGTACTGATCACCCAGCACCCTGAGCACTGAGCACACAGCACCCTGAGTACTGAACACCCAGCACCCTGAGCACTGAGCACTGAGCACCCTGAGCACTGAGTACTGAGCACTGAGCACCCTGAGCACTGAGCACCCAGCACCCCGAGTACTGAGCACCCAGCACCCCGAGCACTGAGCACACAGCGCCCCGAGCACTGAGCACCCAGCACCCCAAGCACTGAGCACTGAGCACCCTGAGCACTGAGCACCCAGCTCCCCGAGTACTGAGTACTGAGCACCCTGAGTACTGAGCACCAAGCACCCCGAGTACTGAGCACTGAGCACCGTGAGTACTGAGCACCCAGCACCCTGAGCACTGAGCACCCAGCACCCTGAGTACTGAGCACTGAGAACCCTGAGTACTGAGCACCGAGCACCCTGAGTACTGAGCACCCAGCACCCTGAGCACTGAGCACCCAGCACCTCGTGTACTGAGCACCGAGCACCCCGAGCACTGAGCACCCAGCACCCTGAGTACTGAGCACCCAGCACCCTGAGCACTGAGCACCCAGCACCCTGAGCACTGAGCACGCAGCACCCCGAGCACTGAGCACCCAGCACCCTGAGTACTGAGCACAGAGCCCCCTGAGCACTGAGCACCCAGCACCCTGAGTACTGAGCACCCAGCACCCTGAGTACTGAGCAACCAGCACCCTGAGCACTGAGCACTGAGCACCCAGCACCCTGAGCACTGAGCACCCAGCACCCTGAGCACTGAGTACGCAGCACCCCGAGCACTGAGCACCCAGCACCCTGAGTACTGAGCACAGAGCACCCTGAGCACTGAGCACCCAGCACCCTGAGTACTGAGCACCCAGCACCCTGAGTACTGAGCAACCAGCACCCTGAGCACTGAGCACTGAGCACCCAGCACCCTGAGCACTGAGTACTGAGCACCCAGCACCACAGCCCTGAGCACCCAGCACCCCGAGCACTGAGCAGCCAGCACCCTGAGTACAGAGCACCCAGCACCCTAAGTACTGAGCACTCAGCACCCTGAGTACTGAGCAGCCAGCACCCTGAGTACAGAGCACCCAGCACCCTAAGTACTGAGCACTCAGCACCCTGAGTACTGAGCACCGATCACCCCGAGCACTGAGCACCCAGCACCCCGAGCACTGAGCACCCAGCATCCTGAGCACTGAGCACCCTGAGCACTGAGCACTGAGCACCCAGCACCCTGAGTACTGAGCACCCAACACTCTGAGCACTGAGCACCCAGCACGCTGAGTACTGAGCACTAAGCACACAGCACCCTGAGTACTGAGCACCCAGCACCCCGAGCACTGAGCACCCAGCGCCCCGAGCACTGAGCACCCAGCACCCCGAGCACTGAGCACTGAGCACACTGAGCACTGAGCACCCAGCACCCTGAGCACTGAGCACCCAGCACCTTGAGTACTGAGCACCGAGCACCTCGAGCACTAAGCACCCAGCACCCTGAGTACTGAGCACCCAGCACCCTGAGCACTGAGCACCCAGCACCCTGAGCACTGAGCACCCAGCACCCTGAACACTGAGCACCCAGCACACTGAGTACTGAGCACCCAGCACCCTGAGTACTGAGCACCCAGCACCCTGAGTACTGACCACTCAGCACCCTGAGTATTGAGCAACCAGCACCCTGAGCACTGAGCACTGAGCACCCAGCACCCTGAGCACTGAGCACCCAGCACCCTGAGCACTGAGCACGCAGCACCCCGAGCACTGAGCACCCAGCACCCTGAGAACTGAGCACAGAGCACCCTGAGCACTGAGCACCCAGCACCCTGAGTACTGAGCACCCAGCACCCCGAGCACTGAGCACCCAGCACCCTGAGTACTGAGCACACAGCACCCAGAGTACTGAGCACCCAGCACCCTGAGTACTGAGCACCCAGCACCCCGAGCCCTGAGCACACAGCACCCTGAGTACTGAGCACCCTGAGTACTGAGCACTAAGCACCGAGCACCCTGAGTACTGAGCACCCTGAGGACTGAGCACCCAGCACCCTGAGCACTGAGCACCCAGCACCCTGAGTACTGAGCACCCAACACTCTGAGCACTGAGCACCCAGCACGCTGAGTTCTGAGCACTAAGCACACAGCACCCTGAGTACTGAGCACCCAGCACCCCGAGCACTGAGCACCCAGCGCCCCGCGCACTGAGCACCCAGCACCCCGAGCACTGAGCACTGAGCACACTGAGCACTGAGCACCCAGCACCCTGAGCACTGAGCACCCAGCACCCTGAGCACTGAGCACCCAGCACCCTGAGCACTGAGCACCCAGCACCCCGAGCACGGAGCACCCAGCACCATGAATATTGAGCACCCAACAGCCAGAGTACTGAGCACCCAGCACCCTGAGCACTGAGCACCCAGCACCGTGAGTACTGAGCACCCAGCACCCTGAGTACTGAACACCCAGCACCCTGAGCACTGAGCACTGAGCACCCTGAGCACTGAGTACTGAGTACTGAGCACCCTGAGCACTGAGCACCCAGCACCCCGAGTACTGAGCACCCAGCACCCCGAGCACTGAGCACCCAGCACCCCGAGCACTGAGCACTGAGCACCCTGAGCACTGAGCACCCAGCACCCCGAGTACTGAGCACTGAGCACCCTGAGTACTGAGCACCAAGCACCCCGAGTACTGAGCACTGAGCACCCTGAGTACTGAGCACCCAGCACCCTGAGCACTGAGCACCCAGCACCCCGAGCACGGAGCACCCAGCACCATGAATATTGAGCACCCAACACCCAGAGTACTGAGCACACAGCACCCTGAGCACTGAGCACCCAGCACCGTGAGTACTGAGCACCCAGCACCCTGAGTACTGAACACCCAGCACCCTGAGCACTGAGCACCCTGAGCACTGAGAACTGAGTACTGAGCACCCTGAGCACTGAGCACCCAGCACCCCGAGTACTGAGCACCCAGCACCCCGAGCACTGAGCACCCAGGACCCCGAGCACTGAGCACTGAGCACCCTGAGCACTGAGCACCCAGCACCCCGAGTACTGAGCACTGAGCACCCTGAGTACTGAGCACCAAGCACCCCGAGTACTGAGCACTGAGCACCCTGAGTACTGAGCACCCAGCACCCTGAGCACTGAGCACCCAGCACCCTGAGTACTGAGCACTGAGTACCCTGAGTACTGAGCACCAAGCACCCTGAGTACTGAGCACCCAGCACCCTGATCACTGAGCACGGAGCACCCCGAGGACTGAGTGCCCAGCACCCTGAGCACTGAGCACCCAGCACCTTGAGTACTGAGCACCGAGCGCCCCGAGCACTGAGCACCCAGCACCCTGAGTACTGAGCACCCAGCACCCTGAGCACTGAGCACCCAGCACCCTGAGCACTGAGCACCCAGCACCCTGAACACTTAGCACCCAGCACACTGAGTACTGAGCACCCAGCACCCTGAGTACTGAGCACCCAGCACCCTGAGTACTGAGCACTCAGCACCCTGAGTACTGAGCAACCAGCACCCTGAGCACTGAGCACTGAGCACCCAGCACCCTGAGCACTGAGCACCCAGCAACCTGAGCACTGAGCACGCAGCACCCCGAGCACTGAGCACCCAGCACCCTGAGTACTGAGCACAGAGCACCCTGAGCACTGAGCACCCAGCACCCTGAGTACTGAGCACCCAGCACCCCGAGCACTGAGCACCCAGCACCCTGAGTACTGAGCACCCAGCACCCCGAGCACTGAGCACCCAGCACCCTGAGTACTGAGCACCCTGAGTACTGAGCACTAAGCACCGAGCACCCTGAGGACTGAGCACCCTGAGGACTGAGCACCCAGCACCCTGAGCACGGAGCACCCAGCACCCTGAGTACTGAGCACTGATCACCCTGAGCACTGAGCACCCAGCACCCCGAGCACTGAGCACCCAGCACCCTGAGTACTGAGCACCCAGCACCCTGAGCACTGAGCACCGAGCACCCTGAGTACTGAACACCCAGCACCCTGAGCACTGAGCACTGAGCACCCAGCACCCTGAGCACTGAGCACCCAGCACCCCGAGCACTGAGCACCCAGCACCCTGAGCACCCAGCTCACTGAACACTGAGCACCCTGAGCACTGAGCACCCTGAGCACTGAGCACCCAGCACCCTGAGTACTGAACACCCAACACTCTGAGCACTGAGCACCCAGCACGCTGAGTACTGAGCACTAAGCACACAGCACCCTGAGTATTGAGCACCCAGCACCCCGAGCACTGAGCACCCAGCGTCCCGAGCACTGAGCACCCAGCACCCCGAGCACTGAGCACTGAGCACACTGAGCACTGAGCACCCAGCACCCTGAGCACTGAGCACCCAGCCCCCTGAGTACTGAGCACCCAGCACCATGAGTACTGAGCACCCAGCACCCTGAGTACTGAGCACTCAGCACCCTGGGTACTGAGCACCGAGCACCCCGAGCACTGAGCACCCAGCACCCTGAGCACTGAGCACCCTGAGGACTGAGCACCCAGCACCCTGAGCACTGAGCACCCAGCACCCTGAGTACTGAGCACCGATCACCCTGAGCACTGAGCACCCAGCACCCCGAGCACTGAGCACCCAGCACCCTGAGTACTGAGCACCCAGCACCCTGAGTACTGAGCACCCAGCACCCTGAGCACTGAGCACCCAGCACCCTGAGTACTGAGCACCGATCACCCTGAGCACTGAGCACCCAGCACCCTGAGTACTGAGCACCCAGCACCCTGAGCACTGAGCACCCAGCACCCTGAGCACTGAGCACCCAGCACCCTGAGTACTGAGCACCCAGCACCCTGAGTACTGAGTACCCAGCACCCTGAGCACTGAGCACCCAGCACCCTGAGTACTGAGCACCCAGCACCCTGAGTACTGAGCACCCAGCACCCTGAGCACTGAGCACCCAGCACCCTGAGTACTGATCACCCAGCACCCTGAGCACTGAGCACACAGCACCCTGAGTACTGAACACCCAGCACCCTGAGCACTGAGCACTGAGCACCCTGAGCACTGAGTACTGAGCACTGAGCACCCTGAGCACTGAGCACCCAGCACCCCGAGTACTGAGCACCCAGCACCCTGAGCACTGAGCACCCAGCGCCCCGAGCACTGAGCACCCAGCACCCCAAGCACTGAGCACTGAGCACCCTGAGCACTGAGCACCCAGCTCCCCGAGTACTGAGTACTGAGCACCCTGAGTACTGAGCACCAAGCACCCCGAGTACTGAGCACTGAGCACCGTGAGTACTGAGCACCCAGCACCCTGAGCACTGAGCACCCAGCACCCTGAGTACTGAGCACTGAGAACCCTGAGTACTGAGCACCGAGCACCCTGAGTACTGAGCACCCAGCACCCTGAGCACTGAGCACCCAGCACCTCGTGTACTGAGCACCGAGCACCCCGACCACTGAGCACCCAGCACCCTGAGTACTGAGCACCCAGCACCCTGAGCACTGAGCACCCAGCACCCTGAGCACTGAGCACGCAGCACCCCGAGCACTGAGCACCCAGCACCCTGAGTACTGAGCACAGAGCACCCTGAGCACTGAGCACCCAGCACCCTGAGTACTGAGCACCCAGCACCCTGAGTACTGAGCAACCAGCACCCTGAGCACTGAGCACTGAGCACCCAGCACCCTGAGCACTGAGCACCCAGCACCCTGAGCACTGAGCACGCAGCACCCCGAGCACTGAGCACCCAGCACCCTGAGTACTGAGCACAGAGCACCCTGAGCACTGAGCACCCAGCACCCTGAGTACTGAGCACCCAGCACCCTGAGTACTGAGCAACCAGCACCCTGAGCACTGAGCACTGAGCACCCAGCACCCTGAGCACTGAGTACTGAGCACCCAGCACCGCAGCCCTGAGCACCCAGCACCCCGAGCACTGAGCAGCCAGCACCCTGAGTACAGAGCACCCAGCACCCTATGTACTGAGCACTCAGCACCCTGAGTACTGAGCAGCCAGCACCCTGAGTACAGAGCACCCAGCACCCTAAGTACTGAGCACTCAGCACCCTGAGTACTGAGCACCGAGCACCCCGAGCACTGAGCACCCAGCACCCCGAGCACTGAGCACCCAGCACCCTGAGTACTGAGCACCGATCACCCTGAGCACTGAGCACCCAGCACCCCGAGCACTGAGCACCCAGCACCCTGAGTACTGAGCACCCAGCACCCTGAGTACTGAGCACCCAGCACCCTGAGCACTGAGCACCCAGCACCCTGAGCACTGAGCACCCAGCACCCTGAGTACTGAGCACCGATCACCCTGAGCACTGAGCACCCAGCACCCCGAGCACTGAGCACCCAGCACCCTGAGTACTGAGCACCCAGCACCCTGAGGACTGAGCACCCAGCACCCTGAGCACTGAGCACCCAGCACCCTGAGTACTGAGCACCGATCACCCTGAGCACTGAGCACCCAGCACCCCGAGCACTGAGCACCCAGCACCCTGAGTACTGAGCACCCAGCACCCTGAGTACTGAGCACCCAGCACCCTGAGCACTGAGCACCCAGCACCCTGAGTACTGAGCACCGATCACCCTGAGCACTGAGCACCCAGCACCCTGAGTACTGAGCACCCAGCACCCTGAGCACTGAGCACCCAGCACCCTGAGCACTGAGCACCCAGCACCCTGAGTACTGAGCACCCAGCACCCTGAGTACTGAGTACCCAGCACCCTGAGCACTGAGCACCCAGCACCCTGAGTACTGAGCACCCAGCACCCTGAGTACTGAGCACCCAGCACCCTGAGCACTGAGCACCCAGCACCCTGAGTACTGATCACCCAGCACCCTGAGCACTGAGCACACAGCACCCTGAGTACTGAACACCCAGCACCCTGAGCACTGAGCACTGAGCACCCTGAGCACTGAGTACTGAGCACTGAGCACCCTGAGCACTGAGCACCCAGCACCCCGAGTACTGAGCACCCAGCACCCTGAGCACTGAGCACCCAGCGCCCCGAGCACTGAGCACCCAGCACCCCAAGCACTGAGCACTGAGCACCCTGAGCACTGAGCACCCAGCTCCCCGAGTACTGAGTACTGAGCACCCTGAGTACTGAGCACCAAGCACCCCGAGTACTGAGCACTGAGCACCGTGAGTACTGAGCACCCAGCACCCTGAGCACTGAGCACCCAGCACCCTGAGTACTGAGCACTGAGAACCCTGAGTACTGAGCACCGAGCACCCTGAGTACTGAGCACCCAGCACCCTGAGCACTGAGCACCCAGCACCTCGTGTACTGAGCACCGAGCACCCCGACCACTGAGCACCCAGCACCCTGAGTACTGAGCACCCAGCACCCTGAGCACTGAGCACCCAGCACCCTGAGCACTGAGCACGCAGCACCCCGAGCACTGAGCACCCAGCACCCTGAGTACTGAGCACAGAGCACCCTGAGCACTGAGCACCCAGCACCCTGAGTACTGAGCACCCAGCACCCTGAGTACTGAGCAACCAGCACCCTGAGCACTGAGCACTGAGCACCCAGCACCCTGAGCACTGAGCACCCAGCACCCTGAGCACTGAGCACGCAGCACCCCGAGCACTGAGCACCCAGCACCCTGAGTACTGAGCACAGAGCACCCTGAGCACTGAGCACCCAGCACCCTGAGTACTGAGCACCCAGCACCCTGAGTACTGAGCAACCAGCACCCTGAGCACTGAGCACTGAGCACCCAGCACCCTGAGCACTGAGTACTGAGCACCCAGCACCGCAGCCCTGAGCACCCAGCACCCCGAGCACTGAGCAGCCAGCACCCTGAGTACAGAGCACCCAGCACCCTATGTACTGAGCACTCAGCACCCTGAGTACTGAGCAGCCAGCACCCTGAGTACAGAGCACCCAGCACCCTAAGTACTGAGCACTCAGCACCCTGAGTACTGAGCACCGAGCACCCCGAGCACTGAGCACCCAGCACCCCGAGCACTGAGCACCCAGCACCCTGAGCACTGAGCACCCTGAGCACTGAGCACTGAGCACCCAGCACCCTGAGTACTGAGCACCCAACACTCTGAGCACTGAGCACCCAGCACGCTGAGTACTGAGCACTAAGCACACAGCACCCTGAGTACTGAGCACCCAGCACCCCGAGCACTGAGCACCCAGCGCCCCGAGCACTGAGCACCCAGCACCCCGAGCACTGAGCACTGAGCACACTGAGCACTGAGCACCCAGCACCCTGAGCACTGAGCACCCAGCACCTTGAGTACTGAGCACCGAGCACCTCGAGCACTAAGCACCCAGCACCCTGAGTACTGAGCACCCAGCACCCTGAGCACTGAGCACCCAGCACCCTGAGCACTGAGCACCCAGCACCCTGAACACTGAGCACCCAGCACACTGAGTACTGAGCACCCAGCACCCTGAGTACTGAGCACCCAGCACCCTGAGTACTGAGCACTCAGCACCCTGAGTATTGAGCAACCAGCACCCTGAGCACTGAGCACTGAGCACCCAGCACCCCGAGCACTGAGCACCCAGCACCCTGAGAACTGAGCACAGAGCACCCTGAGCACTGAGCACCCAGCACCCTGAGTACTTAGCACCCAGCACCCCGAGCACTGAGCACCCAGCACCCTGAGTACTGAGCACACAGCACCCAGAGTACTGAGCACCCAGCACCCTGAGTACTGAGCACCCAGCACCCCGAGCCCTGAGCACACAGCACCCTGAGTACTGAGCACCCTGAGTACTGAGCACTAAGCACCGAGCACCCTGAGTACTGAGCACCCTGACGACTGAGCACCCAGCACCCTGAGCACTGAGCACCCAGCACCCTGAGTACTGAGCACTGATCACCCTGAGCACTGAGCACCGAGCACCCTGAGTACTGAGCACCCAGCACCCTGAGTACTGAGCACCCAGCACCCTGAGCACTGAGCACCGAGCACCCTGAGTACTGATCACCCAGCACCCTGAGCACTGAGCACTGAGCACCCAGCACCCTGAGCACTGAGCACTGAGCACCCAGCACCCCGAACACTGAGCACCCAGCACTCTGAGCACCCAGCACCCTGAACACTGAGCACCCTGAGCACTGAGCACCCTGAGCACTGAGCACCCAGCACCCTGAGTACTGAACACCCAACACTCTGAGCACTGAGCACCCAGCACGCTGAGTACTGAGCACTAACCACACAGCACCCCGAGCACTGAGCACCCAGCGTCCCGAGCACTGAGCACCCAGCACCCCGAGCACTGAGCACTGAGCACACTGAGCACTGAGCACCCAGCACCCTGAGCACTGAGCACCCAGCACCTTGAGTACTGAGCACCGAGCACCTCGAGCACTAAGCACCCAGCACCCTGAGTACTGAGCACCCAGCACCCTGAGCACTGAGCACCCAGCACCTTTTGTACTGAGCACCGAGCACCCCGAGCACTGAGAACCCAGCACCCTGAGTACTGACCACCCAGCACCCTGAGCACTGAGCACCCAGCACCCCGAGCACTGAGCACCAAGCACCCTGAGTACTGAGCACCCCACACCCAGAGTACTGAGCACCCAGCACCCTGAGAACTGAGCACCCAGCACCCTGAGTACTGAGCACCCAGCACCCTGAGTACTGAGCACCCAGCACCCTGAGCACTGAGCACTGAGCACCCAGCACCCTGAGCACTGAGCACTGACCACCCAGCACCCCGAGAACTGAGCACCCAGCACACCGAACACTGAGCACCCAGCGCCCTGAGCACTGAGCACCCAGCACCCTGAGCACTGAGCACCCAGCCCCCTGAGTACTGAGCACCCAGCACCATGAGTACTGAGCACCCAGCACCCTGAGTACTGAGCACTCAGCACCCTGAGTACTGAGCACCGAGCACCCCGAGCACTGAGCACCCAGCACCCTGAGCACTGAGCACCCTAAGGACTGAGCACCCAGCACCCTGAGCACTGAGCACCCAGCACCCTGAGTACTGAGCACCGATCACCCTGAGCACTGAGCACCCAGCACCCCGAGCACTGAGCACCCAGCACCCTGAGCACTGAGCAACCAGCAACCTAAGTACTGAGCACCAAGCACCCTGAGCACTGAGCACGCAGCACCCCGAGCACTGAGCACCCAGCACCCTGAGTACTGAGCACAGAGCACCCTGAGCACTGAGCACCCAGCACCCTGAGTACTGAGCACCCAGCACCCTGAGTACTGTGCAACCAGCACCCTGAGCACTGAGCACTGAGCACCCAGCACCCTGAGCACTGAGCACCCAGCACCCTGAGCACTGAGCACGCAGCACCCCGAGCACTGAGTACCCAGCAGCCTGAGTACTGAGCACAGAGCACACTGAGCACTGAGCACCCAGCACCCTGAGTACTGAGCACCCAGCACCCTGAGTACTGAGCAACCAGCACCCTGAGCACTGAGCACTGAGCACCCAGCACCCTGAGCACTGAGTACTGAGCACCCAGCACCACAGCCCTGAGCACCCAGCACCCCGAGCACTGAGCAGCCAGCACCCTGAGTACAGAGCACCCAGCACCCTAAGTACTGAGCACTCAGCACCCTGAGTACTGAGCACCGAGCACCCCGAGCACTGAGCACCCAGCACCCTGAGCACTGAGCACCCGGAGGACTGAGCACAAAGCACCCTGAGCACTGAGCACCGATCACCCTGAGCACTGAGCACCCAGCACCCCGAGCACTGAGCACCCAGCACCCTGAGCACTGAGCACCCTGAGCACTGAGCACTGAGCACCCAGCACCCTGAGTACTGAGCACCCAACCCTCTGAGCACTGAGCACCCAGCACGCTGAGTACTGAGCACTAAGCACACAGCACCCTGAGTACTGAGCACCCAGCACCCCTAGCACTGAGCACCCAGCGCCCCGAGCACTGAGCACCCAGCACCCCGAGCACTGAGCACTGAGCACACTGAGCACTGAGCACCCAGCACCCTGAGCACTGAGCACCCAGCACCTTGAGTACTGAGCACCGAGCACCTCGAGCACTAAGCACCCAGCACCCTGAATACTGAGCACCCAGCACCCTGAGCACTGAGCACCCAGCACCCTGAGCACTGAGCACCCAGCACCCCGAGCACGGAGCACCCAGCACCATGAATATTGAGCACCCAACACCCAGAGTACTGAGCACCCAGCACCCTGAGCACTGAGCACCCAGCACCGTGAGTACTGAGCACCCAGCACCCTGAGTACTGAACACCCAGCACCCTGAGCACTGAGCACTGAGCACCCTGAGCACTGAGTACTGAGTACTGAGCACCCTGAGCACTGAGCACCCAGCACCCCGAGTACTGAGCACCCAGCACCCCGAGCACTGAGCACCCAGCGCCGCGAGCACTGAGCACCCAGCACCCCGAGCACTGAGCACTGAGCACCCTGAGCACTGAGCACCCAGTACCCCGAGTACTGAGCACTGAGCACCCTGAGTACTGAGCATGAAGCACCCCGATTACTAAGCACTGAGCACCCTGAGTACTGAGCACCCAGCACCCTTAGCACTGAGCACCCAGCACCCTGAGTACTGAGCACTGAGAACCCTGAGTACTGAGCACCGAGCACCCTGAGTACTGAGCACCCAGCACCCTGATCACTGAGCACGGAGCACCCCGAGGACTGAGTACCCAGCACCCTGAGCACTGAGCACCCAGCACCTTGAGTACTGAGCACCGAGCGCCCCGAGCACTGAGCACCCAGCACCCTGAGTACTGAGCACCCAGCACCCTGAGCACTGAGCACACAGCACCCTGAGCACTGAGCACGCAGCACCCGAGCACTGAGCACCCAGAACCCTGAGTACTGAGCACAGAGCAACCTGAGCACTGAGAACCCAGCACCCTGAGTACTGAGCACCCAGCACCCTGAGTACTGAGCAACCAGCACCCTGAGCACTGAGCACTGAGCACCCAGCACCCTGAGCACTGAGTACTGAGCACCCAGCACCACAGCCCTGAGCACCCAGCACCCCGAGCACTGAGCACCCAGCACCCTGAGCACTGAGCACCCAGCACCCTGAACACTGAGCACCCAGCACACTGAGTACTGAGCACCCAGCACCCTGAGTACTGAGCACCCAGCACCCTGAGTACTGAGCACTCAGCACCCTGAGTACTGAGCAACCAGCACCCTGAGCACTGAGCACTGAGCACCCAGCACCCTGAGCACTGAGCACCCAGCACCCTGAGCACTGAGCATGCAGCACCCCGAGCACTGAGCACCCAGCACCCTGAGTACTGAGCACAGAGCACCCTGAGCACTGAGCACCCAGCACCCTGAGTACTGAGCACCCAGCACCCTGAGTACTGAGCAACCAGCACACTGAGCACTGAGTACTGAGCACCCAGCACCCTGAGCACTGAGCACTGAGCACCCAGCACCACAGCCCTGAGCACCCAGCACCCCGAGCACTGAGCACCCAGCACCCTGAGCACTGAGCACCCGGAGGACTGAGCACCCAGCACCCTGAGCACTGAGCACCGATCACCCTGAGCACTGAGCACCCAGCACCCCGAGCACTGAGCACCCAGCACCCTGAGTACTGAGCACCCAGCACACCGAGTACTGAGCACCCAGCACCCTGAGTACTGAGCACCCAGCACCCCGAGCACTGAGCACCCAGCACCCTGAGTACTGAGCACCCTGAGTACTGAGCACTAAGCACCGAGCACCCTGAGTACTGAGCACCCTGAGGACTGAGCACCCAGCACCCTGAGCACTGAGCACCCAGCACCCTGAGTACTGAGCACTGATCACCCTGAGCACTGAGCACCCAGCACCCCTAGCACTGAGCACCCAGCACCCTGAGTACTGAGCACCCAGCACCCTGAGCACTGAGCACCGAGCACCCTGAGTACTGAACACCCAGCACCCTGAGCACTGAGCACTGAACACCCAGATCCCTGAGCACTGATCACTGAGCACCCAGCACCCCGAGCACTGAGCACCCAGCACCCTGAGCACCCAGGACCCTGAACACTGAGCACCCTGAGCACTGAGCACCCTGAGCACTGAGCACCCAGCACCCTGAGTACTGAACACCCAACACTCTGAGCACTGAGCACCCAGCACGCTGAGTACTGAGCACTAAGCACACAGCACCCTGAGTACTGAGCACCCAGCACCCCGAGCACTGAGCACCCAGTGTCCCGAGCACTGAGCACCCAGCACCCCGAGCACTGAGCACTGAGCACACTGAGCACTGAGCACCCAGCACAATGAGCACTGAGCAACCAGCACCTTGAGTTCTGAGCACCGAGCACCTCGAGCACTAAGCACACAGCACCCTGAGTACTGAGCACCCAGCACCCTGCGCACTGAGCACCCAGCACCATGAATACTGAGCACCCAACACCCAGAGTACTGAGCACCCAGCACCCTGATTACTGAGCACCCAGCACCCTGAGTACTGAGCACCCAGCACCCTGAGCCCTGAGCACCCAGCACCCTGAGCACTGAGCACCCAGCACCCTGAGTACTGAGCACCCAGCATCCTGATCACTGAGCACCCAGCACCCTGAGTACTGAGCACCCAGCACCGTGAGTACTGAGCACACAGCACCCTGAGTACTGAACACCCAGCACCCTGAGCACTGAGCACTGAGCACCCTGAGCACTGAGTACTGAGCACTGAGCACCCTGAGCACTGAGCACCCAGCACCCCGAGTACTGAGCACCCTGCACCCCGAGCACTGAGCACCCAGCGCCCCGAGCACTGAGCACCCAGCACCCCAAGCACTGAGCACTGAGCACCCTGAGCACTGAGCACCCAGCTCCCCGAGTACTGAGTACTGAGCACCCTGAGTACTGAGCACCAAGCACCCCGAGTACTGAGCACTGAGCACCCTGAGTACTGAGCACCGAGCACCCCGAGGACTGAGCACCCAGCACCCTGAGTACTGAGCACAGAGCACCCTGAGCACTGAGCAACCAGCAACCTACGTACTGAGCACCAAGCACCCTGAGCACTGAGCACGCAGCACCCCGAGCACTGAGCACCCAGCAACCTGAGTACTGAGCACAGAGCACCCTGAGCACTGAGCACCCAGCACCCTGAGTACTGAGCACCCAGCACACTGAGTACTGTGCAACCAGCACCCTGAGCACTGAGCACTGAGCACCCAGCACCCTGAGCACTGAGCACCCAGCACCCTGAGCACTGAGCACGCAGCACCCCGAGCACTGAGTACCCAGCAGCCTGAGTACTGAGCACAGAGCACCCCGAGCACTGAGCACCCCGCACCCTGAGCACTGAGCACCCGGAGGACTGAGCACAAAGCACCCTGAGCACTGAGCACCGATCACCCTGAGCACTGAGCACCCAGCACACCGAGCACTGAGCACCCAGCACCCTGAGTACTGAGCACCCAGCACCCTGAGTACTGAGCAACCAGCACCCTGAGCACTGAGCACTGAGCACTGAGCACCCAGCACCCTGAGTACTGAGCACCCAGCACCCTGAGTACTGAGCAACCAGCACCCTGAGCACTGAGCACTGAGCACCCTGAGCACTGAGTACTGAGTACTGAGCACCCTGAGCACTGAGCACCCAGCACCCTGAGCACTGAGCACCCAGCACCGTGAGTACTGAGCACCCAGCACCCTGAGTACTGAACACCCAGCACCCTGAGCACTGAGCACTGAGCACCCTGAGCACTGAGTACTGAGTACTGAGCACCCTGAGCACTGAGCACCCAGCACCCCGAGTACTGAGCACCCAGCACCCCGAGCACTGAGCACCCAGCGCCGCGAGCACTGAGCACCCAGCACCCCGAGCACTGAGCACTGAGCACCCTGAGCACTGAGCACCCAGTACCCCGAGTACTGAGCACTGAGCACCCTGAGTACTGAGCATGAAGCACCCCGATTACTAAGCACTGAGCACCCTGAGTACTGAGCACCCAGCACCCTGAGCACTGAGCACCCAGCACCCTGAGTACTGAGCACTGAGAACCCTGAGTACTGAGCACCGAGCACCCTGAGTACTGAGCACCCAGCACCCTGATCACTGAGCACGGAGCACCCCGAGGACTGAGTACCCAGCACCCTGAGCACTGAGCACCCAGCACCTTGAGTACTGAGCACCGAGCGCCCCGAGCACTGAGCACCCAGCACCCTGAGTACTGAGCACCCAGCACCCTGAGCACTGAGCACACAGCACCCTGAGCACTGAGCACGCAGCACCCGAGCACTGAGCACCCAGCACCCTGAGTACTGAGCACAGAGCAACCTGAGCACTGAGAACCCAGCACCCTGAGTACTGAGCACCCAGCACCCTGAGTACTGAGCAACCAGCACCCTGAGCACTGAGCACTGAGCACCCAGCACCCTGAGCACTGAGTACTGAGCACCCAGCACCACAGCCCTGAGCACCCAGCACCCCGAGCACTGAGCACCCAGCACCCTGAGCACTGAGCACCCAGCACCCTGAACACTGAGCACCCAGCACACTGAGTACTGAGCACCCAGCACCCTGAGTACTGAGCACCCAGCACCCTGAGTACTGAGCACTCAGCACCCTGAGTACTGAGCAACCAGCACCCTGAGCACTGAGCACTGAGCACCCAGCACCCTGAGCACTGAGCACCCAGCAACCTGAGCACTGAGCATGCAGCACCCCGAGCACTGAGCACCCAGCACCCTGAGTACTGAGCACAGAGCACCCTGAGCACTGAGCACCCAGCACCCTGAGTACTGAGCACCCAGCACCCTGAGTACTGAGCAACCAGCACACTGAGCACTGAGTACTGAGCACATAGCACCCTGAGCACTGAGCACTGAGCACCCAGCACCACAGCCCTGAGCACCCAGCACCCCGAGCACTGAGCACCCAGCACCCTGAGCACTGAGCACCCGGAGGACTGAGCACCCAGCACCCTGAGCACTGAGCACCGATCACACTGAGCACTGAGCACCCAGCACCCCGAGCACTGAGCACCCAGCACCCTGAGTACTGAGCACCCAGCACCCCGAGCACTGAGCACCCAGCACCCTGAGTACTAAGCACCCAGCACCCCGAGCACTGAGCACCCAGCACCCTGAGTACTGAGCACCCTGAGTACTGAGCACTAAGCACCGAGCACCCTGAGTACTGAGCACCCTGAGGACTGAGCACCCAGCACCCTGAGCACTGAGCACCCAGCACCCTGAGTACTGAGCACTGATCACCCTGAGCACTGAGCACCCAGCACCCCTAGCACTGAGCACCCAGCACCCTGAGTACTGAGCACCCAGCACCCTGAGCACTGAGCACTGAGCACCCTGAGTACTGAACACCCAGCACCCTGAGCACTGAGCACTGAACACCCAGATCCCTGAGCACTGATCACTGAGCACCCAGCACCCCGAGCACTGAGCACCCAGCACCCTGAGCACCCAGGACCCTGAACACTGAGCACCCTGAGCACTGAGCACCCTGAGCACTGAGCACCCAGCACCCTGAGTACTGAACACCCAACACTCTGAGCACTGAGCACCCAGCACGCTGAGTACTGAGCACTAAGCACACAGCACCCTGAGTACTGAGCACCCAGCACCCCGAGCACTGAGCACCCAGCGTCCCGAGCACTGAGCACCCAGCACCCCGAGCACTGAGCACTGAGCACACTGAGCACTGAGCACCCAGCACAATGAGCACTGAGCAACCAGCACCTTGAGTTCTGAGCACCGAGCACCTCGAGCACTAAGCACACAGCACCCTGAGTACTGAGCACCCAGCACCCTGCGCACTGAGCACCCAGCACCATGAATACTGAGCACCCAACACCCAGAGTACTGAGCACCCAGCACCCTGATTACTGAGCACCCAGCACCCTGAGTACTGAGCACCCAGCACCCTGAGCCCTGAGCACCCAGCACCCTGAGCACTGAGCACCCAGCACCCTGAGTACTGAGCACCCAGCATCCTGATCACTGAGCACCCAGCACCCTGAGTACTGAGCACCCAGCACCGTGAGTACTGAGCACACAGCACCCTGAGTACTGAACACCCAGCACCCTGAGCACTGAGCACTGAGCACCCTGAGCACTGAGTACTGAGCACTGAGCACCCTGAGCACTGAGCACCCAGCACCCCGAGTACTGAGCACCCTGCACCCCGAGCACTGAGGACCCAGCGCCCCGAGCACTGAGCACCCAGCACCCCAAGCACTGAGCACTGAGCACCCTGAGCACTGAGCACCCAGCTCCCCGAGTACTGAGTACTGAGCACCCTGAGTACTGAGCACCAAGCACCCCGAGTACTGAGCACTGAGCACCCTGAGTACTGAGCACCGAGCACCCCGAGGACTGAGCACCCAACACCCTGAGCACTGAGCACCCAGCACCTCGTGTACTGAGCACCGAGCACCCCGAGCACTGAGCACCCAGCACCCTGAGTACTGAGCACCCAGCACCCTGAGCACTGAGCACCCAGCACCCTGAGCACTGAGCACGCAGCACCCCGAGCACTGAGCACCCAGCACCCTGAGTACTGAGCACAGAGCACCCTGAGCACTGAGCACCCAGCACCCTGAGTACTCAGCACCCAGCACCCTGAGTACTGAGCAACCAGCACCCTGAGCACTGAGCACTGAGCACCCAGCACCCTGAGCACTGAGCACGCAGCACCCCGAGCACTGAGCACCCAGCACCCTGAGTACTGAGCACAGAGCACCCTGAGCACTGAGCACCCAGCACCCTGAGTACTGAGCACCCAGCACCCTGAGTACTGAGCAACCAGCACCCTGAGAACTGAGCACTGAGCACCCAGCACCCTGAGCACTGAGCACCCAGCACCCTGAGCACTGAGCAGGCAGCACCCCGAGCACTGAGCACCCAGCACCCTGAGTACTGAGCACAGAGCACCCTGAGCACTGAGCACCCAGCACCCTGAGTACTGAGCACCCAGCACCCTGAGTACTGAGCAACCAGCACCCTGAGCACTGAGCACTGAGCACCCAGCACCCTGAGCACTGAGTACTGAGCAACCAGCACCACAGCCCTGAGTACCCAGCACCCCGAGCACTGAGCACCCAGCACCCTGAGTACTGAGCACCCAGCACCCTAAGTACTGAGCACTCAGCACCCTGAGTACTGAGCACCGAGCACCCCGAGCACTGAGCACCCAGCACCCTGAGCAATGAGCACCCGGAGGACTGAGCACAAAGCACCCTGAGCACTGAGCACCAATCACCCTGAGCACTGAGCACCCAGCACCCCGAGCACTGAGCACCCAGCACCCTGAGCACTGCGCACCCTGAGCACTGAGCACTGAGCACCCAGCACCCTGAGTACTGAGCACCCAACACTCTGAGCACTGAGCACCCAGCACGCTGGGTACTGAGCACTAAGCACACAGCACCCTGAGTACTGAGCACCCAGCACCCCGAGCACTGAGCACCCAGCACCCCGAGCACTGAGCACTGAGCACACTGAGCACTGAGCACCCAGCACCCTGAGCACTGAGCACCCAGCACCTTGAGTACTGAGCACCGAGCACCTCGAGCACTAAGCACCCAGCACCCTGAGTACTGAGCACCCAGCAGCCTGATCACTGAGCACCCTTAGTACTGAGCACTGAGCACCCTGTGTACTGAGCACTGAGCACCCTGAGTACTGGGCACCCAGCACCCTGAGAACTGAGCACCCAGCACCCTGAGCAATGATCACCCTGAGTTCTGAGCACCCAGCACCTTGAGCACTGAGCACAGAGCACCCCGAGCACTGAGCACCCAGCACCCGGAGTACTGAGCACCCAGCACCCTGAGTACTAAGCACCGAGCACCCTGAGTACTGAGTAACCAGCACCCTGAGCACTGAACACACAGCACCCTGAGTACTGAGCACCCCGAGCACTGAGCACCCAGCACCCTGAGTACTGAGCACCGAGCACACCGAGCACTGAGCACCCAGCACCCCGAACACTGAGCACCCAGCACCCTGAGAACTGAGCACCCAGCACCCTGAGTACTGAGAACCCAGCACCCTGAGTACTGAGCACCCAGCACCCTGAGCACTGAGCACCCAGCACCCTGAGCACTGAGCACCCAGAACCCTGAGTACTGAGCACCCAGCACCCCGAGTACTAAGCACCGAGCACCCTGAGCACTGAGCACCCAGCACCCTGAGCACTGAGCACCCAGCACCCTGAGTACTGAGCACCCAGCACCCTGAGCACTGAGCACCCAGCACCCGAGTACTGAGCACCCAGCACCCTGAGTACTGAGCACACAGCACCCTGAGTACTGAGCACCCAGCGTACTGAGCACCGAGCACCCCGAGCACTGAGCACCCAGCACCCTGAGCACTGAGCACCCAGCACCCTGAGTACTGAGCACCGAGCACCCTGAGTACTGAGCACCCAGCACCCTGAGTACTGAGCACCCAGCAACCTGAGTACTGAGCACCCAGCGTACTGAGCACCGAGCACCCAGCACCCTGAGTACTGAGCACCCAGCACCCTGAGCACTGAGCACCCAGCACCCGAGTACTGAGCACCCAGCACCCTGAGTACTGAGCACCCAGCTCCCTGAGTACTGAGCACCCAGCACCCTGAGGACTGAGCACCGAGCACCCCGAGTACTGAGCACCCAGCAGCCTGATCACTGAGCACCCTTAGTACTGAGCACTGAGCACCCTGTGTACTGAGCACAGAGCACCCCGAGCACTGAGCACCCAGCACCCGGAGTACTGAGCACCCAGCACCCTGAGTACTAAGCACCGAGCACCCTGAGTACTGAGTAACCAGCACCCTGAGCACTGAACACACAGCACCCTGAGTACTGAGCACCCCGAGCACTGAGCACCCAGCACCCTGAGTACTGAGCACCGAGCACACCGAGCACTGAGCACCCAGCACCCCGAGCACTGAGCACCCAGCACCCTGAGAACTGAGCACCCAGCACCCCGAGCACTGAGCACCCAGCACCCTGAGTACTGAGCACCCAGCACCCTGAGCACTGAGCACCGAGCACCCTGAGCACTGAGCACCCAGCACCCTTAGGACTGAGCACCCAGCACCCCGAGCACTGAGCACCCAGCACCCTGAGCACTGAGCACCCTGAGTACTGAGCACTGAGCACCCTGAGTACTGAGCACTGAGCACCCTGAGTACTGAGCACCCAGCACCCTGAGTACTGAGCACCCAGCACCCCGAGCACTGAGTACCCAGCACCCTGAGCACTGAGCACCCAGCACCCTGAGTACTGAGCACTGTGCACCCAGCACCCCGAGCACTGAGCACCCAGCACCCTGAGTACTGAGCACTGAGCACCCAGCACCCCGAGCATTGAGCACCCAGCACCCAAGTACTGATCACCCAGCACCCTGAGTACTGAGCACCCAGCACCCTGAGTACTGAGCACCCAGCACCCCGAGTACTGAGCAACCAGCACCCTGAGCACTGAGCACCCAGCACCCTGAGCACTGAGCACCCAGCACCCCGAGCACTGCGCACCCAGCACCCTGAGTACTGAGCACCCAGCACCCTGAGCACTGAGCACCGAGCACCCTGAGCACTCAGCACCCAGCAACCTGAGGACTGAGCACCCAGCACCCCGAGCACTGAGCACCCAGCACCCTGAGCACTGAGCACCCTGAGTACTGAGCACTGAGCACCCTGAGTACTGAGCACTGAGCACCCTGAGTACTGAGCACCCAGCACCCTGAGTACTGAGCACCCAGCACCCCGAGCACTGAGTACCCAGCACCCTGAGCACTGAGCACCCAGTACCCTGAGCTCTGAGAACCCAGCACCCTGAGCACTGAGCACCCAGCACCCTGAGCACTGAGCACCCAGCACCCTGAGTACTGAGCACTGTGCACTCAGCACCAAGAGCACTGAGCACCCAGCACCCTGAGTACTGAGCACTGAGCACCCAGCACCCCGAGCACTGAGCACCCAGCACTCTGAGCACTGAGCACCCAGCACCCGAGTACTGATCACCCAGCACCCTGAGTACTGAGCACCCAGCACCCTGAGTACTGAGCACCCAGCACCCCGAGTACTGAGCACCCAGCACCCTGAGCACTGAGCACCCAGCACCCTGAGTACTCAGCACCCAGCACCCCGAGCACTGCGCACCCAGCACCCTGAGTACTGAGCACCCAGCACCCTGAGCACTGAGCACGGAGCACCCTGAGCACTCAGCACCCAGCACCCTGAGCACTGAGCACCCAGCACCCTGAGTAGTGAGCACACAACGTACTGAGCACCGAGCACCCCGAGCACTGAGCACCCAGCACCCTGAGTACTGAGCACCGAGCACCCCGAGCACTGAGCACCCAGCACCCTGAGTACTGAGCACCGAGCACCCCGAGCACTGAGCAACCAGCACACTGAGTACTGAGCTCCGAGCACCCCGAGCACTGAGTACCAAGCGCCCCGAGCACTGAGCACCCAGAACCCTGAGCACTGAGCACACAGCACCCTGAGTACTGAGCACCCAGCGCCCCGAGCACTGAGCACCCAGAACCCTGAGCACTGAGCACCCAGCACCCTGAGCAATGAGCACCCAGCACCCCGAGCACAGAGCACCCAGCACCCAGAGCACTGAGCACTGAGCACCCTGAGTACTGAGCACCCAGCACCCCGAGCACTGAGCACCGAGCACCCTGAGCACTGAGCAGCCAGCACCCTGAGTACTAAGCACCCAGCACCCTGAGTACTGAGCACCCAGCTCCCTGAGTACTGAGCACCCAGCACCCCGAGTACTGAGCAACCAGCACCCTGAGCACTGAGCACCCAGCACCCTGAGCACTGAGCACCCAGCACCCTGAGCACTGAGCACCCAGCACCCTGAGTACTGAGCACTGAGCACCCAGCACCCCGAGCACTGAGCCCCCAGCACCCTGAGTACTGAGCACTGAGCACCCAGCACCCCAAGCACTGAGCACCCAGCACCCTGAGCACTGAGCACCCAGCACCCGAGTACTGAGCACCCAGCACCCTGAGTACTGAGCACCCAGCTCCCTGAGTACTGAGCACCCAGCACCCTGAGGAATGAGCACCGAGCACCCCGAGTACTGAGCACCCAGCAGCCTGATCACTGAGCACCCTTAGTACTGAGCACTGAGCACCCTGAGTACTGAGCACTGAGCACCCTGAGTACTGTGCACCCAGCACCCTGAGAACTGAGCACCCAGCACCCTGAGCAATGATCACCCTGAGTTCTGAGCACCCAGCACCTTGAGCACTGAGCACAGAGCACCCCGAGCACTGAGCACCCAGCACCCGGAGTACTGAGCACCCAGCACCCTGAGTACTAAGCACCGAGCACCCTGAGTACTGAGTAACCAGCACCCTGAGCACTGAACACACAGCACCCTGAGTACTGAGCACCCCGAGCACTGAGCACCCAGCACCCTGAGTACTGAGCACCGAGCACACCGAGCACTGAGCACCCAGCACCCCGAGCACTGAGCACCCAGCACCCTGAGAACTGAGCACCCAGCACCCTGAGTACTGAGCACCCAGCACCCTGAGTACTGAGCACCCAGCACCCTGAGCACTGAGCACCCAGCACCCTGAGCACTGAGCACCCAGAACCCTGAGTACTGAGCACCCAGCACCCCGAGTACTAAGCACCGAGCACCCTGAGCACTGAGCACCCAGCACCCTGAGCACTGAGCACCCAGCACCGTGAGTACTGAGCACCCAGCACCCCGAGCACTGAGCACCCAGCACCCTGAGTACTGAGCACCCAGCACCCTGAGCAATGAGCACCGAGCACCCTGAGCACTGAGCACCCAGCACCCTTAGGACTGAGCACCCAGCACCCTGAGTACTGAGCACCCAGCACCCCGAGCACTGAGCACCCAGCACCCTGAGTACTGAGCACCCAGCACCCCGAGCACTGAGCACCCAGCACCCTGAGTACTGAGCACCCAGCACCCTGAGCAATGAGCACCGAGCACCCTGAGCACTGAGCACCCAGCACCCCGAGCACTGAGCACCCAGCACCCTGAGCACTGAGCTCCCTGAGTACTGAGCACTGAGCACCCTGAGTACTGAGCACTGAGCACCCTGAGTACTGAGCACCCAGCACCCTGAGTACTGAGCACCCAGCACCCCGAGCACTGAGTACCCAGCACCCTGAGCACTGAGCACCCAGCACCCTGAGTACTGAGCACTGTGCACCCAGCACCCCGAGCACTGAGCACCCAGCACCCTGAGTACTGAGCACTGAGCACCCAGCACCCCGAGCATTGAGCACCCAGCACCCAAGTACTGATCACCCAGCACCCTGAGTACTGAGCACCCAGCACCCTGAGTACTGAGCACCCAGCACCCCGAGTACTGAGCAACCAGCACCCTGAGCACTGAGCACCCAGCACCCTGAGCACTGAGCACCCAGCACCCCGAGCACTGCGCACCCAGCACCCTGAGTACTGAGCACCCAGCACCCTGAGCACTGAGCACCGAGCACCCTGAGCACTCAGCACCCAGCAACCTGAGGACTGAGCACCCAGCACCCCGAGCACTGAGCACCCAGCACCCTGAGCACTGAGCACCCTGAGTACTGAGCACTGAGCACCCTGAGTACTGAGCACTGAGCACCCTGAGTACTGAGCACCCAGCACCCTGAGTACTGAGCACCCAGCACCCCGAGCACTGAGTACCCAGCACCCTGAGCACTGAGCACCCAGTACCCTGAGCACTGAGTACCCAGCACCCTGAGCACTGAGCACCCAGCACCCTGAGCACTGAGCACCCAGCACCCTGAGTACTGAGCACTGTGCACTCAGCACCAAGAGCACTGAGCACCCAGCACCCTGAGTACTGAGCACTGAGCACCCAGCACCCCGAGCACTGAGCACCCAGCACCCTGAGCACTGAGCACCCAGCACCCGAGTACTGATCACCCAGCACCCTGAGTACTGAGCACCCAGCACCCTGAGTACTGAGCACCCAGCACCCCGAGTACTGAGCACCCAGCACCCTGAGCACTGAGCACCCAGCACCCTGAGTACTCAGCACCCAGCACCCCGAGCACTGCGCACCCAGCACCCTGAGTACTGAGCACCCAGCACCCTGAGCACTGAGCACCCAGCACCCTGAGCACTCAGCACCCAGCACCCTGAGCACTGAGCACCCAGCACCCTGAGTAGTGAGCACACAACGTACTGAGCACCGAGCACCCCGAGCACTGAGCACCCAGCACCCTGAGTACTGAGCACCGAGCACCCCGAGCACTGAGCACCCAGCACCCTGAGTACTGAGCACCGAGCACCCCGAGCACTGAGCAACCAGCACACTGAGTACTGAGCTCCGAGCACCCCGAGCACTGAGTACCAAGCGCCCCGAGCACTGAGCACCCAGAACCCTGAGCACTGAGCACACAGCACCCTGAGAACTGAGCACCCAGCGCCCCGAGCACTGAGCACCCAGAACCCTGAGCACTGAGCACCCAGCACCCTGAGCAATGAGCACCCAGCACCCCGAGCACAGAGCACCCAGCACCCAGAGCACTGAGCACTGAGCACCCTGAGTACTGAGCACCCAGCACCCCGAGCACTGAGCACCGAGCACCCTGAGCACTGAGCAGCCAGCACCCTGAGTACTAAGCACCCAGCACCCTGAGTACTGAGCACCCAGCTCCCTGAGTACTGAGCACCCAGCACCCCGAGTACTGAGCAACCAGCACCCTGAGCACTGAGCACCCAGCACCCTGAGCACTGAGCACCCAGCACCCTGAGCACTGAGCACCCAGCACCCTGAGTACTGAGCACTGAGCACCCAGCACCCCGAGCACTGAGCCCCCAGCACCCTGAGTACTGAGCACTGAGCACCCAGCACCCCAAGCACTGAGCACCCAGCACCCTGAGCACTGAGCACCCAGCACCCGAGTACTGAGCACCCAGCACCCTGAGTACTGAGCACCCAGCTCCCTGAGTACTGAGCACCCAGCACCCTGAGGACTGAGCACCGAGCACCCCGAGTACTGAGCACCCAGCAGCCTGATCACTGAGCACCCTTAGTACTGAGCACTGAGCACCCTGAGTACTGAGCACTGAGCACCCTGAGTACTGGGCACCCAGCACCCTGAGAACTGAGCACCCAGCACCCTGAGCAATGATCACCCTGAGTTCTGAGCACCCAGCACCTTGAGCACTGAGCACAGAGCACCCCGAGCACTGAGCACCCAGCACCCGGAGTACTGAGCACCCAGCACCCTGAGTACTAAGCACCGAGCACCCTGAGTACTGAGTAACCAGCACCCTGAGCACTGAACACACAGCACCCTGAGTACTGAGCACCCCGAGCACTGAGCACCCAGCACCCTGAGTACTGAGCACCGAGCACACCGAGCACTGAGCACCCAGCACCCCGAGCACTGAGCACCCAGCACCCTGAGAACTGAGCACCCAGCACCCTGAGTACTGAGCACCCAGCACCCTGAGTACTGAGCACCCAGCACCCTGAGCACTGAGCACCCAGCACCCTGAGCACTGAGCACCCAGAACCCTGAGTACTGAGCACCCAGCACCCCGAGTACTAAGCACCGAGCACCCTGAGCACTGAGCACCCAGCACCCTGAGCACTGAGCACCCAGCACCCTGAGTACTGAGCACCCAGCACCCCGAGCACTGAGCACCCAGCACCCTGAGTACTGAGCACCCAGCACCCTGAGCAATGAGCACCGAGCACCCTGAGCACTGAGCACCCAGCACCCTTAGGACTGAGCACCCAGCACCCCGAGCACTGAGCACCCAGCACCCTGAGCACTGAGCACCCTGAGTACTGAGCACTGAGCATCCTGAGTACTGAGCACTGAGCACCCTGAGTACTGAGCACCCAGCACCCTGAGTACTGAGCACCCAGCACCCGGAGCACTGAGTACCCAGCACCCTGAGCACTGAGCACCCAGCACCCTGAGTACTGAGCACTGTGCACCCAGCACCCCGAGCACTGAGCACCCAGCACCCTGAGTACTGAGCACTGAGCACCCAGCACCCCGAGCATTGAGCACCCAGCACCCAAGTACTGATCACCCAGCACCCTGAGTACTGAGCACCCAGCACCCTGAGTACTGAGCACCCAGCACCCCGAGTACTGAGCAACCAGCACCCTGAGCACTGAGCACCCAGCACCCTGAGCACTGAGCACCCAGCACCCCGAGCACTGCGCACCCAGCACCCTGAGTACTGAGCACCCAGCACCCTGAGCACTGAGCACCGAGCACCCTGAGCACTCAGCACCCAGCACCCTGAGGCCTGAGCACCCAGCACCCCGAGCACTGAGCACCCAGCACCCTGAGCACTGAGCACCCTGAGTACTGAGCACTGAGCACCCTGAGTACTGAGCACTGAGCACCCTGAGTACTGAGCACCCAGCACCCTGAGTACTGAGCACCCAGCACCCCGAGCACTGAGTACCCAGCACCCTGAGCACTGAGCACCCAGTACCCTGAGCACTGAGAACCCAGCACCCTGAGCACTGAGCACCCAGCACCCTGAGCACTGAGCACCCAGCACCCTGAGCACTGAGCACCCAGCACCCTGAGTACTGAGCACCCAGCACCCTGAGTACTGAGCACACAGCACCCTGAGTACTGAGCACCCAGCACCCTGAGTACTGAGCACCCAGCGTACTGAGCACGGAGCACCCTGAGTACTGAGCACCCAGCGTACTGAGCACCGAGCACCCCGAGCACTGAGCACCCAGCACCCTGAGCACTGAGCACCCAGCACCCTGAGTACTGGGCACCCAGCACCCTGACTACTGAGCACACAGCACCCTGAGTACTGAGCACCCAGCACCCTCAGTACTGAGCACCCAGCGTACTGAGCACCCAGCACCCTGAGTACTGAGCACACAGCACCCTGAGTACTGAGCACACAGCACCCTGAGTACTGAGCACCCAGCGTACTGAGCACCCAGCACCCTGAGTACTGAGCACCCAGCGTACTGAGCACCGAGCACCCCGAGCACTGAGCACCCAGCACCCTGAGCACTGAGCACCCAGCACCCTGAGTACTGAGCACCGAGCACCCTGAGTACTGAGCACCTAGCACGCTGAGTACTGAGCACCCAGCACCCTGAGCACTGAGCACCCAGCACCCTGAGTACTGAGCACTGAGCACCCCGAGTACTGAGCACCGAAAACCCTGAGTACTGAGCGCCCAGCACCCTGAGCACTGAGCAACCAGCACCCTGAGCACTGAGCACCCAGCACCATGAGCACTGAGCACCCAGCACCCTGAGTACTGAGCACCGAGCCCCCCGAACACTGAGCACCCAGCACCCTGAGCACTGAGCACCCTTAGTACTGAGCACTGAGCACCCTGAGTACTGAGCACTGAGCACCCTGAGTACTGAGCACCCAGCACCCTGAGTACTGAGCACCCAGCAACCTGAGCAATGATCACCCTGAGTACTGAGCACCCAGCACCTTGAGCACTGAGCACCGAGCACCCCGAGCACTGAGCAACCAGCACCCGGAGTACTGAGCACCCAGCACCCTGAGTACTAAGCACCGAGCACCCTGAGTACTGAGCACCCAGCACCCTGAGCACTGAACACACAGCACCCTGAGTACTGAGCACCCCGAGCACTGAGCACCCAGCACCCTGAGTACTGAGCACCAAGCACCCCGAGCACTGAGCCCCCAGCACCCTGAGTACTGAGCACCCAGAACCCTGAGTACTGAGCACTGAGCACCCAGCACCCGGAGTACTGAGCACCCAGCACCCTGAGTACTAAGCACCGAGGACCCTGAGTACTGAGCACCCAGCACCCTGAGCACTGAGCACCCAGCACCCTGAGCACTGAGCACCCAGCACCCTGAGTACTGAGCACTGAGCACCCAGCACCCCGAGCACTGAGCCCCCAGCACCCTGAGTACTGAGCACTGAGCACCCAGCACCCCAAGCACTGAGCACCCAGCACCCTGAGCACTGAGCACCCAGCACCCGAGTACTGAGCACCCAGCACCCTGAGTACTGAGCACCCAGCTCCCTGAGTACTGAGCACCCAGCACCCCGAGAACTGAGCACCCAGCACCCTGAGTACTGAGCACCCAGCACCCTGAGCACTGAGCACCCAGCACCCTGAGCACTGAGCACCCAGCACCCTGAGTACTGAGCACCCAGCACCCTGAGTACTAAGCAACGAGCACCCTGAGCACTGAGCACCCAGCACACTGAGCACTGAGCACCCAGCACCCTGAGTACTGAGCACCCAGCACCCCGAGCACTGAGCACCCAGCACCCTGAGCACTGAGCACCCAGCACCCTGAGGACTGAGCACCCAGCACCCCGAGCACTGAGCACCCAGCACCCTGAGCACTGAGCACCCTGAGTACTGAGCACTGAGCACCCTGAGTACTGAGCACTGAGCACCCTGAGTACTGAGCACCCAGCACCCTGAGTACTGAGCACCCAGCACCCCGAGCACTGAGTACCCATCACCCTGAGCACTGAGCACCCAGCACCCTGAGCACTGAGCACCCAGCACCCTGAGCACTGAGCACCCAGCACCCTGAGCACTGAGCACCCAGCACCCTGAGTACTGAGCACTGTGCACCCAGCACCAAGAGCACTGAGCACCCAGCACCCTGAGTACTGAGCACTGAGCACCCAGCACCCCGAGCACTGAGCACCCAGCACTCTGAGCACTGAGCACCCAGCACCCGAGTACTGATCACCCAGCACCCTGAGTACTGAGCACCCAGGACCCTGAGTACTGAGCACCCAGCACCCCGAGTACTGAGCACCCAGCACCCTGAGCACTGAGCACCCAGCACCCTGAGCACTCAGCACCCAGCACCCCGAGCACTGCGCACCCAGCACCCTGAGTACTGAGCACCCAGCACCCTGAGCACTGAGCACCCAGCACCCTGAGCACTCAGCACCCAGAAACCTGAGCACTGAGCACCCAGCACCCTGAGTAGTGAGCACACAACGTACTGAGCACCGAGCACCCCGAGCACTGAGCACCCAGCACCCTGAGTACTGAGCACCGAGCACCCCGAGCACTGAGCACCCAGCACACTGAGTACTGAGCTCCGAGCACCCCGAGCACTGAGTACCCAGCGCCCCGAGCACTGAGCACCCAGAACCCTGAGCACTGAGCACCCAGCACCCTGAGAACTGAGCACCCAGCACCCCGAGCACTGAGCACCAAGCACCCCGAGCACTGAGCACTGAGCACCCTGAGTACTGAGCACCCAGCACCCTGAGCAATGAGCACCCAGCACCCCGAGCACAGAGCACCCAGCACCCAGAGCACTGAGCACTGAGCACTCTGAGTACTGAGCACCCAGCACCCCGAGCACTGAGCACCGAGCACCCTGACCACTGAGCAGCCAGCACCCTGAGTACTAAGCACCCAGCACCCTGAGTACTGAGCACACAGCACCCTGAGTACTGAGCACCCAGCACCCTGAGTACTGAGCACACAGCACCCTGAGTACTGAGCACCCAGCACCCTGAGTACTGAGCACCCAGCGTACTGAGCACCGAGCAACCCGAGCACTGAGCACCCAGCACCCTGAGTACTGAGCTCCGAGCACCCCGAGCACTGAGCACCCAGCGCCCCGAGCACTGAGCACCCAGCACCCTGAGTACTGAGCACCCAGCACCCTGAGCACTGAGCAACCAGCACCCTGAGTACTGAGCACCCAGCACCCTGAGTACTGAGCACCCAGCACCCCGAGCACTGAGTACCCAGCACCCTGAGCACTGAGCACCCAGCACCCTGAGCACTGAGCACCCAGCACCCTGAGCACTGAGCACCCAGCACCCTGAGCACTGAGCACCCAGCACCCTGAGTACTGAGCACTGTGCACCCAGCACCAAGAGCACTGAGCACCCAGCACCCTGAGTACTGAGCACTGAGCACCCAGCACACCGAGCACTGAGCACCCAGCGCTCTGAGCACTGAGCACCCAGCACCCGAGTACTGATCACCCAGCACCCTGAGTACTGAGCACCCAGCACCCTGAGTACTGAGCACCCAGCACCCCGAGTACTGAGCACCCAGCACCCTGAGCACTGAGCACCCAGCACCCTGAGCACTGAGCACCCAGCACCCCGAGCACTGCGCACCCAGCACCCTGAGTACTGAGCACCCAGCACCCTGAGCACTGAGCACCCAGCACCCTGAGCACTCAGCACCCAGCAACCTGAGCACTGAGCACCCAGCACCCTGAGTAGTGAGCACCCAATGTACTGAGCACCGAGCACCCCGAGCACTGAGCACCCAGCACCCTGAGTACTGAGCACCGAGCACCCCCAGCACTGAGCACCCAGCACACTGAGTACTGAGCTCCGAGCACCCCGAGCACTGAGCACCCAGCGCCCCGAGCACTGAGCACCCAGCACCCTGAGCACTGAGCACCCAGCACCCTGAGCAATGAGCACCCAGCACACCGAGCACTGCGCACCCAGCACCCTGAGTACTGAGCACCCAGCACCCTGAGCACTGAGCACCCAGCACCCTGAGCACTGAGCACCCAGCACCCTGAGTACTGAGCACTGAGCACCCAGCACCCCGAGCACTGAGCCCCCAGCACCCTGAGTACTGAGCACTGAGCACCCAGCACCCCAAGCACTGAGCACCCAGCACCCTGAGCACTGAGCACCCAGCACCCGAATACTGAGCACCCAGCACCCTGAGTACTGAGCACCCAGCTCCCTGAGTACTGAGCACCCAGCACCCTGAGGACTGAGCACCGAGCACCCCGAGTACTGAGCACCCAGCAGCCTGATCACTGAGCACCCTTAGTACTGAGCACTGAGCACCCTGAGTACTGAGCACTGAGCACCCTGAGTACTGGGCACCCAGCACCCTGAGAACTGAGCACCCAGCACCCTGAGCAATGATCACCCTGAGTTCTGAGCACCCAGCACCTTGAGCACTGAGCACAGAGCACCCCGAGCACTGAGCACCCAGCACCCGGAGTACTGAGCACCCAGCACCCTGAGTACTAAGCACCGAGCACCCTGAGTACTGAGTACCCAGCACCCTGAGCACTGAACACACAGCACCCTGAGTACTGAGCACCCCGAGCACTGAGCACCCAGCACCCTGAGTACTGAGCACCGAGCACACCGAGCACTGAGCACCCAGCACCCCGAGCACTGAGCACCCAGCACCCTGAGAACTGAGCACCCAGCACCCTGAGTACTGAGCACCCAGCACCCTGAGTACTGAGCACCCAGCACCCTGAGCACTGAGCACCCAGCACCCTGAGCACTGAGCACCCAGAACCCTGAGTACTGAGCACCCAGCACCCCGAGTACTAAGCACCGAGCACCATGAGCACTGAGCACCCAGCACCCTGAGCACTGAGCACCCAGCACCCTGAGTACTGAGCACCCAGCACCCCGAGCACTGAGCACCCAGCACCCTGAGTACTGAGAACCCAGCACCCTGAGCACTGAGCACCGAGCACCCTGAGCACTGGGCACCCAGCACCCTTAGGACTGAGCACCCAGCACCCCGAGCACTGAGCACCCAGCACCCTGAGCACTGAGCACCCTGAGTACTGAGCACTGAGCACCCTGAGTACTGAGCACTGAGCACCCTGAGTACTGAGCACCCAGCACCCTGAGTACTGAGCACCCAGCACCCCGAGCACTGAGTACCCAGCACCCTGAGCACTGAGCACCCATCACCCTGAGTACTGAGCACTGTGCACCCAGCACCCCGAGCACTGAGCACCCAGCACCCTGAGTACTGAGCACTGAGCACCCAGCACCCCGAGCATTGAGCACCCAGCACCCGAGTACTGATCACCCAGCACCCTGAGTACTGAGCACCCAGCACCCTGAGTACTGAGCACCCAGAACCCCGAGTATTGAGCAACCAGCACCCTGAGCACTGAGCACCCAGCACCCTGAGCACTGAGCACCCAGCACCCCGAGCACTGCGCACCCAGCACCCTGAGTACTGAGCACCCAGCACCCTGAGCACTGAGCACCGAGCACCCTGAGCACTCAGCACCCAGCACCCTGAGGACTGAGCACCCAGCACCCCGAGCACTGAGCACCCAGCACCCTGAGCACTGAGCACCCTGAGTACTGAGCACTGAGCACCCTGAGTACTGAGCACTGAGCACCCTGAGTACTGAGCACCCAGCACCCTGAGTACTGAGCACCCAGCACCCCGAGCACTGAGTACCCAGCACCCTGAGCACTGAGCACCCAGTACCCTGAGCACTGAGAACCCAGCACCCTGAGCACTGAGCACCCATCACCCTGAGCACTGAGCACCCAGCACCCTGAGTACTGAGCACTGTGCACCCAGCACCAAGAGCACTGAGCACCTAGCACCCTGAGTACTGAGCACTGAGCACCCAGCACCCCGAGCACTGAGCACCCAGCACTCTGAGCACTGAGCACCCAGCACCCGAGTACTGATCACCCAGCACCCTGAGTACTGAGCACCCAGCACCCTGAGTACTGAGCACCCAGCACCCCGAGTACTGAGCACCCAGCACACTGAGCACTGAGCACCCAGCACCCTGAGCACTCAGCACCCAGCACCCCGAGCACTGCGCACCCAGCACCCTGAGTACTGAGCACCCAGCACCCTGAGCACTGAGCACCCAGCACCCTGAGCACTCAGCACCCAGCACCCTGAGCACTGAGCACCCAGCACCCTGAGTAGTGAGCACACAATGTACTGAGCACCGAGCACCCCGAGCACTGAGCACCCAGCACCCTGAGTACTGAGCACCGAGCACACCGAGCACTGAGCACCCAGCACACTGAGTACTGAGCCCGAGCACCCCGAGCACTGAGTACCCAGCGCCCCGAGCACTGAGCACCCAGAACCCTGAGCACTGAGCACACAGCACCCTGAGAACTGAGCACCCAGCACCCCGAGCACTGAGCACCCAGCACCCCGAGCACTGAGCACTGATCACCCTGAGTACTGAGCACATAGCACCCTGAGCAATGAGCACCCAGCACCCCGAGCACAGAGCACCCAGCACCCAGAGCACTGAGCACTGAGCACCCTGAGTACTGAGCACCCAGCACCCCGAGCACTGAGCACCGAGCACCCTGAGCACTGAGCAGCCAGCACCCTGAGTACTAAGCACCCAGCACCCTGAGTACTGAGCACCCAGCACCCTGAGTACTGAGCACACAGCACCCTGAGTACTGAGCACCCAGCACCCTGAGTACTGAGCACCCAGCGTACTGAGCACCGAGCACCCTGAGTACTGAGCACCCAGCGTACTGAGCACCGAGCACCCCGAGCACTGAGCACCCAGCACCCTGAGTACTGAGCACCCAGCACCCTGAGCACTGAGCACCCAGCACCCTGAGTACTGAGCACCCAGCACCCTGAGTACTGAGCACACAGCACCCTGAGTACTGAGCACCCAGCACCCTCAGTACTGAGCACCCAGCGTACTGAGCACCCAGCACCCTGAGTACTGAGCAGACAGCACCCTGAGTACTGAGCACACAGCACCCTGAGTACTGAGCACCCAGCGTACTGAGCACCGAGCACCCCGAGCACTGAGCACCCAGCACCCTGAGCACTGAGCACCCAGCACCCTGAGTACTGAGCACCGAGCACCCTGAGTACTGAGCACCCAGCACCCTGAGTACTGAGCACCCAGCAACCTGAGTACTGAGCACCCAGCGTACTGAGCACCGAGCACCCAGCACCCTGAGTACTGAGCACCCAGCACCCTGAGCACTGAGCACCCAGCACCCGAGTACTGAGCACCCAGCACCCTGAGTTCTGAGCACACAGCACCCTGAGTACTGAGCACCCAGCGTACTGAGCACCGAGCACCCCGAGCACTGAGCACCCAGCACCCTGAGCACTGAGCACCCAGCACCCTGAGTACTGAGCACCGAGCACCCTGAGTACTGAGCACCCAGCACCCTGAGTACTGAGCACCCAGCAACCTGAGTACTGAGCACCCAGCGTACTGAGCACCGAGCACCCAGCACCCTGAGTACTGAGCACCCAGCACCCTGAGCACTGAGCACCCAGCACCCGAGTACTGAGCACCCAGCACCCTGAGTACTGAGCACCCAGCTCCCTGAGTACTGAGCACCCAGCACCCTGAGGACTGAGCACCGAGCACCCCGAGTACTGAGCACCCAGCAGCCTGATCACTGAGCACCCTTAGTACTGAGCACTGAGCACCCTGTGTACTGAGCACTGAGCACCCTGAGTACTGGGCACCCAGCACCCTGAGAACTGAGCACCCAGCAACCTGAGCAATGATCACCCTGAGTTCTGAGCACCCAGCACCTTGAGCACTGAGCACAGAGCACCCCGAGCACTGAGCACCCAGCACCCGGAGTACTGAGCACCCAGCACCCTGAGTACTAAGCACCGAGCACCCTGAGTACTGAGTAACCAGCACCCTGAGCACTGAACACACAGCACCCTGAGTACTGAGCACCCCGAGCACTGAGCACCCAGCACCCTGAGTACTGAGCACCGAGCACACCGAGCACTGAGCACCCAGCACCCCGAGCACTGAGCACCCAGCACCCTGAGAACTGAGCACCCAGCACCCTGAGTACTGAGAACCCAGCACCCTGAGTACTGAGCACCCAGCACCCTGAGCACTGAGCACCCAGCACCCTGAGCACTGAGCACCCAGAACCCTGAGTACTGAGCACCCAGCACCCCGAGTACTAAGCACCGAGCACCCTGAGCACTGAGCACCCAGCACCCTGAGCACTGAGCACCCAGCACCCTGAGTACTGAGCACCCAGCACCCCGAGCACTGAGCACCCAGCACCCTGAGTACTGAGCACCCAGCACCCTGAGCACTGAGCACCGAGCACCCTAAGCACTGAGCACCCAGCACCCTTAGGACTGAGCACCCAGCACCCCGAGCACTGAGCACCCAGCACCCTGAGCACTGAGCACACTGAGTACTGAGCACTGAGCACCCTGAGTACTGAGCACTGAGCACCCTGAGTACTGAGCACCCAGCACCCTGAGTACTGAGCACCCAGCACCCCGAGCACTGAGTACCCAGCACCCTGAGCACTGAGCACCCAGCACCCTGAGTACTGAGCACTGTGCACCCAGCACCCCGAGCACTGAGCACCCAGCACCCTGAGTACTGAGCACTGAGCACCCAGCACCCCGAGCATTGAGCACCCAGCACCCAAGTACTGATCACCCAGCACCCTGAGTACTGAGCACCCAGCACCCTGAGTACTGAGCACCCAGCACCCCGAGTACTGAGCAACCAGCACCCTGAGCACTGAGCACCCAGCACCCTGAGCACTGAGCACCCAGCACCCCGAGCACTGCGCACCCAGCACCCTGAGTACTGAGCACCCAGCACCCTGAGCACTGAGCACCGAGCACCCTGAGCACTCAGCACCCAGCACCCTGAGGACTGAGCACCCAGCACCCCGAGCACTGAGCACCCAGCACCCTGAGCACTGAGCACCCTGAGTACTGAGCACTGAGCACCCTGAGTACTGAGCACTGAGCACCCTGAGTACTGAGCACCCAGCACCCTGAGTACTGAGCACCCAGCACCCCGAGCACTGAGTACCCAGCACCCTGAGCACTGAGCACCCAGTACCCTGAGCACTGAGCACCCAGCACCCTGAGTACTGAGCACTGTGCACTCAGCACCAAGAGCACTGAGCACCCAGCACCCTGAGTACTGAGCACTGAGCACCCAGCACCCCGAGCACTGAGCACCCAGCACTCTGAGCACTGAGCACCCAGCACCCGAGTACTGATCACCCAGCACCCTGAGTACTGAGCACCCAGCACCCTGAGTACTGAGCACCCAGCACCCCGAGTACTGAGCACCCAGCACCCTGAGCACTGAGCACCCAGCACCCTGAGTACTCAGCACCCAGCACCCCGAGCACTGCGCACCCAGCACCCTGAGTACTGAGCACCCAGCACCCTGAGCACTCAGCACCCAGCACCCTGAGCACTCAGCACCCAGCACCCTGAGCACTGAGCACCCAGCACCCTGAGTAGTGAGCACACAACGTACTGAGCACCGAGCACCCCGAGCACTGAGCACCCAGCACCCTGAGTACTGAGCACCGAGCACCCCGAGCACTGAGCACCCAGCACCCTGAGCACTGAGCACCCAGCACCCTGAGCAATGAGCACCCAGCACACCGAGCACTGCGCACCCAGCACCCTGAGTACTGAGCACCCAGCACCCTGAGCACTGAGCACCCAGCACCCTGAGCACTGAGCACCCAGCACCCTGAGTACTGAGCACTGAGCACCCAGCACCCCGAGCACTGAGCCCCCAGCACCCTGAGTACTGAGCACTGAGCACCCAGCACCCCAAGCACTGAGCACCCAGCACCCTGAGCACTGAGCACCCAGCACCCGAATACTGAGCACCCAGCACCCTGAGTACTGAGCACCCAGCTCCCTGAGTACTGAGCACCCAGCACCCTGAGGACTGAGCACCGAGCACCCCGAGTACTGAGCACCCAGCAGCCTGATCACTGAGCACCCTTAGTACTGAGCACTGAGCACCCTGAGTACTGAGCACTGAGCACCCTGAGTACTGGGCACCCAGCACCCTGAGAACTGAGCACCCAGCACCCTGAGCAATGATCACCCTGAGTTCTGAGCACCCAGCACCTTGAGCACTGAGCACAGAGCACCCCGAGCACTGAGCACCCAGCACCCGGAGTACTGAGCACCCAGCACCCTGAGTACTAAGCACCGAGCACCCTGAGTACTGAGTACCCAGCACCCTGAGCACTGAACACACAGCACCCTGAGTACTGAGCACCCCGAGCACTGAGCACCCAGCACCCTGAGTACTGAGCACCGAGCACACCGAGCACTGAGCACCCAGCACCCCGAGCACTGAGCACCCAGCACCCTGAGAACTGAGCACCCAGCACCCTGAGTACTGAGCACCCAGCACCCTGAGTACTGAGCACCCAGCACCCTGAGCACTGAGCACCCAGCACCCTGAGCACTGAGCACCCAGAACCCTGAGTACTGAGCACCCAGCACCCCGAGTACTAAGCACCGAGCACCATGAGCACTGAGCACCCAGCACCCTGAGCACTGAGCACCCAGCACCCTGAGTACTGAGCACCCAGCACCCCGAGCACTGAGCACCCAGCACCCTGAGTACTGAGAACCCAGCACCCTGAGCACTGAGCACCGAGCACCCTGAGCACTGGGCACCCAGCACCCTTAGGACTGAGCACCCAGCACCCCGAGCACTGAGCACCCAGCACCCTGAGCACTGAGCACCCTGAGTACTGAGCACTGAGCACCCTGAGTACTGAGCACTGAGCACCCTGAGTACTGAGCACCCAGCACCCTGAGTACTGAGCACCCAGCACCCCGAGCACTGAGTACCCAGCACCCTGAGCACTGAGCACCCATCACCCTGAGTACTGAGCACTGTGCACCCAGCACCCCGAGCACTGAGCACCCAGCACCCTGAGTACTGAGCACTGAGCACCCAGCACCCCGAGCATTGAGCACCCAGCACCCGAGTACTGATCACCCAGCACCCTGAGTACTGAGCACCCAGCACCCTGAGTACTGAGCACCCAGAACCCCGAGTATTGAGCAACCAGCACCCTGAGCACTGAGCACCCAGCACCCTGAGCACTGAGCACCCAGCACCCCGAGCACTGCGCACCCAGCACCCTGAGTACTGAGCACCCAGCACCCTGAGCACTGAGCACCGAGCACCCTGAGCACTCAGCACCCAGCACCCTGAGGACTGAGCACCCAGCACCCCGAGCACTGAGCACCCAGCACCCTGAGCACTGAGCACCCTGAGTACTGAGCACTGAGCACCCTGAGTACTGAGCACTGAGCACCCTGAGTACTGAGCACCCAGCACCCTGAGTACTGAGCACCCAGCACCCCGAGCACTGAGTACCCAGCACCCTGAGCACTGAGCACCCAGTACCCTGAGCACTGAGAACCCAGCACCCTGAGCACTGAGCACCCATCACCCTGAGCACTGAGCACCCAGCACCCTGAGTACTGAGCACTGTGCACCCAGCACCAAGAGCACTGAGCACCTAGCACCCTGAGTACTGAGCACTGAGCACCCAGCACCCCGAGCACTGAGCACCCAGCACTCTGAGCACTGAGCACCCAGCACCCGAGTACTGATCACCCAGCACCCTGAGTACTGAGCACCCAGCACCCTGAGTACTGAGCACCCAGCACCCCGAGTACTGAGCACCCAGCACACTGAGCACTGAGCACCCAGCACCCTGAGCACTCAGCACCCAGCACCCCGAGCACTGCGCACCCAGCACCCTGAGTACTGAGCACCCAGCACCCTGAGCACTGAGCACCCAGCACCCTGAGCACTCAGCACCCAGCACCCTGAGCACTGAGCACCCAGCACCCTGAGTAGTGAGCACACAATGTACTGAGCACCGAGCACCCCGAGCACTGAGCACCCAGCACCCTGAGTACTGAGCACCGAGCACACCGAGCACTGAGCACCCAGCACACTGAGTACTGAGCCCGAGCACCCCGAGCACTGAGTACCCAGCGCCCCGAGCACTGAGCACCCAGAACCCTGAGCACTGAGCACACAGCACCCTGAGAACTGAGCACCCAGCACCCCGAGCACTGAGCACCCAGCACCCCGAGCACTGAGCACTGATCACCCTGAGTACTGAGCACATAGCACCCTGAGCAATGAGCACCCAGCACCCCGAGCACAGAGCACCCAGCACCCAGAGCACTGAGCACTGAGCACCCTGAGTACTGAGCACCCAGCACCCCGAGCACTGAGCACCGAGCACCCTGAGCACTGAGCAGCCAGCACCCTGAGTACTAAGCACCCAGCACCCTGAGTACTGAGCACCCAGCACCCTGAGTACTGAGCACACAGCACCCTGAGTACTGAGCACCCAGCACCCTGAGTACTGAGCACCCAGCGTACTGAGCACCGAGCACCCTGAGTACTGAGCACCCAGCGTACTGAGCACCGAGCACCCCGAGCACTGAGCACCCAGCACCCTGAGTACTGAGCACCCAGCACCCTGAGCACTGAGCACCCAGCACCCTGAGTACTGAGCACCCAGCACCCTGAGTACTGAGCACACAGCACCCTGAGTACTGAGCACCCAGCACCCTCAGTACTGAGCACCCAGCGTACTGAGCACCCAGCACCCTGAGTACTGAGCAGACAGCACCCTGAGTACTGAGCACACAGCACCCTGAGTACTGAGCACCCAGCGTACTGAGCACCGAGCACCCCGAGCACTGAGCACCCAGCACCCTGAGCACTGAGCACCCAGCACCCTGAGTACTGAGCACCGAGCACCCTGAGTACTGAGCACCCAGCACCCTGAGTACTGAGCACCCAGCAACCTGAGTACTGAGCACCCAGCGTACTGAGCACCGAGCACCCAGCACCCTGAGTACTGAGCACCCAGCACCCTGAGCACTGAGCACCCAGCACCCGAGTACTGAGCACCCAGCACCCTGAGTTCTGAGCACACAGCACCCTGAGTACTGAGCACCCAGCGTACTGAGCACCGAGCACCCCGAGCACTGAGCACCCAGCACCCTGAGCACTGAGCACCCAGCACCCTGAGTACTGAGCACCGAGCACCCTGAGTACTGAGCACCCAGCACCCTGAGTACTGAGCACCCAGCAACCTGAGTACTGAGCACCCAGCGTACTGAGCACCGAGCACCCAGCACCCTGAGTACTGAGCACCCAGCACCCTGAGCACTGAGCACCCAGCACCCGAGTACTGAGCACCCAGCACCCTGAGTACTGAGCACCCAGCTCCCTGAGTACTGAGCACCCAGCACCCTGAGGACTGAGCACCGAGCACCCCGAGTACTGAGCACCCAGCAGCCTGATCACTGAGCACCCTTAGTACTGAGCACTGAGCACCCTGTGTACTGAGCACTGAGCACCCTGAGTACTGGGCACCCAGCACCCTGAGAACTGAGCACCCAGCAACCTGAGCAATGATCACCCTGAGTTCTGAGCACCCAGCACCTTGAGCACTGAGCACAGAGCACCCCGAGCACTGAGCACCCAGCACCCGGAGTACTGAGCACCCAGCACCCTGAGTACTAAGCACCGAGCACCCTGAGTACTGAGTAACCAGCACCCTGAGCACTGAACACACAGCACCCTGAGTACTGAGCACCCCGAGCACTGAGCACCCAGCACCCTGAGTACTGAGCACCGAGCACACCGAGCACTGAGCACCCAGCACCCCGAGCACTGAGCACCCAGCACCCTGAGAACTGAGCACCCAGCACCCTGAGTACTGAGAACCCAGCACCCTGAGTACTGAGCACCCAGCACCCTGAGCACTGAGCACCCAGCACCCTGAGCACTGAGCACCCAGAACCCTGAGTACTGAGCACCCAGCACCCCGAGTACTAAGCACCGAGCACCCTGAGCACTGAGCACCCAGCACCCTGAGCACTGAGCACCCAGCACCCTGAGTACTGAGCACCCAGCACCCCGAGCACTGAGCACCCAGCACCCTGAGTACTGAGCACCCAGCACCCTGAGCACTGAGCACCGAGCACCCTAAGCACTGAGCACCCAGCACCCTTAGGACTGAGCACCCAGCACCCCGAGCACTGAGCACCCAGCACCCTGAGCACTGAGCACACTGAGTACTGAGCACTGAGCACCCTGAGTACTGAGCACTGAGCACCCTGAGTACTGAGCACCCAGCACCCTGAGTACTGAGCACCCAGCACCCCGAGCACTGAGTACCCAGCACCCTGAGCACTGAGCACCCAGCACCCTGAGTACTGAGCACTGTGCACCCAGCACCCCGAGCACTGAGCACCCAGCACCCTGAGTACTGAGCACTGAGCACCCAGCACCCCGAGCATTGAGCACCCAGCACCCAAGTACTGATCACCCAGCACCCTGAGTACTGAGCACCCAGCACCCTGAGTACTGAGCACCCAGCACCCCGAGTACTGAGCAACCAGCACCCTGAGCACTGAGCACCCAGCACCCTGAGCACTGAGCACCCAGCACCCCGAGCACTGCGCACCCAGCACCCTGAGTACTGAGCACCCAGCACCCTGAGCACTGAGCACCGAGCACCCTGAGCACTCAGCACCCAGCACCCTGAGGACTGAGCACCCAGCACCCCGAGCACTGAGCACCCAGCACCCTGAGCACTGAGCACCCTGAGTACTGAGCACTGAGCACCCTGAGTACTGAGCACTGAGCACCCTGAGTACTGAGCACCCAGCACCCTGAGTACTGAGCACCCAGCACCCCGAGCACTGAGTACCCAGCACCCTGAGCACTGAGCACCCAGTACCCTGAGCACTGAGCACCCAGCACCCTGAGTACTGAGCACTGTGCACTCAGCACCAAGAGCACTGAGCACCCAGCACCCTGAGTACTGAGCACTGAGCACCCAGCACCCCGAGCACTGAGCACCCAGCACTCTGAGCACTGAGCACCCAGCACCCGAGTACTGATCACCCAGCACCCTGAGTACTGAGCACCCAGCACCCTGAGTACTGAGCACCCAGCACCCCGAGTACTGAGCACCCAGCACCCTGAGCACTGAGCACCCAGCACCCTGAGTACTCAGCACCCAGCACCCCGAGCACTGCGCACCCAGCACCCTGAGTACTGAGCACCCAGCACCCTGAGCACTCAGCACCCAGCACCCTGAGCACTCAGCACCCAGCACCCTGAGCACTGAGCACCCAGCACCCTGAGTAGTGAGCACACAACGTACTGAGCACCGAGCACCCCGAGCACTGAGCACCCAGCACCCTGAGTACTGAGCACCGAGCACCCCGAGCACTGAGCACCCAGCACCCTGAGTACTGAGCACCGAGCACCCCGAGCACTGAGCACCCAGCACACTGAGTACTGAGCTCCGAGCACCCCGAGCACTGAGTACCCAGCGCCCCGAGCACTGAGCACCCAGAACCCTGAGCACTGAGCACACAGCACCCTGAGAACTGAGCACCCAGCGCCCCGAGCACTGAGCACCCAGAACCCTGAGCACTGAGCACCCAGCACCCTGAGCAATGAGCACCCAGCACCCCGAGCACAGAGCACCCAGCACCCAGAGCACTGAGCACTGAGCACCCTGAGTACTGAGCACGCAGCACCCCGAGCACTGAGCACCGAGCACCCTGAGCACTGAGCAGCAAGCACCCTGAGTACTAAGCACCCAGCACCCTGAGTACTGAGCACCCAGCTCCCTGAGTACTGAGCACACAGCACCCTGAGTACTGAGCACCCAGCGTACTGAGCACCCAGCACCCTGAGTACTGAGCACCCAGCGTACTGAGCACCGAGCACCCCGAGCACTGAGCACCCAGCACCCTGAGCACTGAGCACCCAGCACCCTGAGTACTGAGCACCGAGCACCCTGAGTACTGAGCACCCAGCACCCTGAGTACTGAGCACCCAGCAACCTGAGTACTGAGCACCCAGCGTACTGAGCACCGAGCACCCAGCACCCTGAGTACTGAGCACCCAGCACCCTGAGCACTGAGCACCCAGCACCCTGAGTACTGAGCATTGAGCACCCCGAGTACTGAGCACCGAAATCCCTGAGTACTGAGCGCCCAGCACCCTGAGCACTGAGCAACCAGCACCCTGAGCACTGAGCACCCAGCACCATGAGCACTGAGCACCCAGCACCCTGAGTACTGAGCACCGAGCCCCCCGAACACTGAGCACCCAGCACCCTGAGCACTGAGCACCCTTAGTACTGAGCACTGAGCACCCTGAGTACTGAGCACTGAGCACCCTGAGTACTGAGCACCCAGCACCCTGAGTACTGAGCACCCAGCACCCTGAGCAATGATCACCCTGAGTACTGAGCACCCAGCACCTTGAGCACTGAGCACCGAGCACCCCGAGCACTGAGCACCCAGCACCCGGAGTACTGAGCACCCAGCACCCTGAGTACTAAGCACCGAGCACCCTGAGTACTGAGCACCCAGCACCCTGAGCACTGAACACACAGCACCCTGAGTACTGAGCACCCCGAGCACTGAGCACCCAGCACCCTGAGTACTGAGCACCGAGCACCCCGAGCACTGAGCACCCAGCACCCTGAGTACTGAGCACCCAGAACCCTGAGTACTGAGCACTGAGCACCCAGCACCCGGAGTACTGAGCACCCAGCACCCTGAGTACTAAGCACCGAGCACCCTGAGTACTGAGCACCCAGCACCCTGAGCACTGAGCACCCAGCACCCTGAGCACTGAGCACCCAGCACCCTGAGCACTGAGCACCCAGCACCCTGAGTACTGAGCACTGAGTACCCAGCACCCCGAGCACTGAGCCCCCAGCACCCTGAGTACTGAGCACTGAGCACCCAGCACCCCAAGCACTGAGCACCCAGCACCCTGAGCACTGAGCACCCAGCACCCGAGTACTGAGCACCCAGCACCCTGAGTACTGAGCACCCAGCTCCCTGAGTACTGAGCACCCAGCACCCTGAGGACTGAGCACCGAGCACCCCGAGTACTGAGCACCCAGCAGCCTGATCACTGAGCACCCTTAGTACTGAGCACTGAGCACCCTGAGTACTGAGCACTGAGCACCCTGAGTACTGGGCACCCAGCACCCTGAGAACTGAGCACCCAGCACCCTGAGCAATGATCACCCTGAGTTCTGAGCACCCAGCACCTTGAGCACTGAGCACAAAGCACCCCGAGCACTGAGCACCCAGCACCCGGAGTACTGAGCACCCAGCACCCTGAGTACTAAGCACCGAGCACCCTGAGTACTGAGTAACCAGCACCCTGAGCACTGAACACACAGCACCCTGAGTACTGAGCACCCCGAGCACTGAGCACCCAGCACCCTGAGTACTGAGCACCGAGCACACCGAGCACTGAGCACCCAGCACCCCGAGCACTGAGCACGCAGCACCCTGAGAACTGAGCACCCAGCACCCTGAGTACTGAGCACCCAGCACCCTGAGTACTGAGCACCCAGCACCCTGAGCACTGAGCACCCAGCACCCTGAGCACTGAGCACAGAGAACCCTGAGTACTGAGCACCCAGCACCCCGAGTACTAAGCACCGAGCACCCTGAGCACTGAGCACCCAGCACCCTGAGCACTGAGCACCCAGCACCCTGAGCACTGAGCACCCTGAGTACTGAGCACTGAGCACCCTGAGTACTGAGCACTGAGCACCCTGAGTACTGAGCACCCAGCACCCTGAGTACTGAGCACCCAGCACCCCGAGCACTGAGTACCCAGCACCCTGAGCACTGAGCACCCAGTACCCTGAGCACTGAGAACCCAGCACCCTGAGCACTGAGCACCCAGCACCCTGAGCACTGAGCACCCAGCACCCTGAGTACTGAGCACTGTGCACTCAGCACCAAGAGCACTGAGCACCCAGCACCCTGAGTACTGAGCACCCAGCTCCCTGAGTACTGAGCACCCAGCACCCTGAGGACTGAGCACCGAGCACCCCGAGTACTGAGCACCCAGCAGCCTGATCACTGAGCACCCTTAGTACTGAGCACTGAGCACCCTGAGTACTGAGCACTGAGCACCCTGAGTACTGGGCACCCAGCACCCTGAGAACTGAGCACCCAGCACCCTGAGCAATGATCACCCTGAGTTCTGAGCACCCAGCACCTTGAGCACTGAGCACAAAGCACCCCGAGCACTGAGCACCCAGCACCCGGAGTACTGAGCACCCAGCACCCTGAGTACTAAGCACCGAGCACCCTGAGTACTGAGTAACCAGCACCCTGAGCACTGAACACACAGCACCCTGAGTACTGAGCACCCCGAGCACTGAGCACCCAGCACCCTGAGTACTGAGCACCGAGCACACCGAGCACTGAGCACCCAGCACCCCGAGCACTGAGCACCCAGCACCCTGAGAACTGAGCACCCAGCACCCTGAGTACTGAGCACCCAGAACCCTGAGTACTGAGCACCCAGCACCCTGAGCACTGAGCACCCAGCACCCTGAGCACTGAGCACCCAGAACCCTGAGTACTGAGCACCCAGCACCCCGAGTACTAAGCACCGAGCACCCTGAGCACTGAGCACCCAGCACCCTGAGCACTGAGCACCCAGCACCCTGAGCACTGAGCACCCTGAGTACTGAGCACTGAGCACCCTGAGTACTGAGCACTGAGCACCCTGAGTACTGAGCACCCAGCACCCTGAGTACTGAGCACCCAGCACCCCGAGCACTGAGTACCCAGCACCCTGAGCACTGAGCACCCAGTACCCTGAGCACTGAGAACCCAGCACCCTGAGCACTGAGCACCCAGCACCCTGAGCACTGAGCACCCAGCACCCTGAGTACTGAGCACTGTGCACTCAGCACCAAGAGCACTGAGCACCCAGCACCCTGAGTACTGAGCACTGAGCACCCAGCACCCCGAGCACTGAGCACCCAGCACTCTGAGCACTGAGCACCCAGCACCCGAGTACTGATCACCCAGCACCCTGAGTACTGAGCACCCAGCACCCTGAGTACTGAGCACCCAGCACCCCGAGTACTGAGCACCCAGCACCCTGAGCACTGAGCACCCAGCACCCTGAGTACTCAGCACCCAGCACCCCGAGCACTGCGCACCCAGCACCCTGAGTACTGAGCACCCAGCACCCTGAGCACTCAGCACCCAGCACCCTGAGCACTCAGCACCCAGCACCCTGAGCACTGAGCACCCAGCACCCTGAGTAGTGAGCACACAACGTACTGAGCACCGAGCACCCCGAGCACTGAGCACCCAGCACCCTGAGTACTGAGCACCGAGCACCCCGAGCACTGAGCACCCAGCACCCTGAGTACTGAGCACCGAGCACCCCGAGCACTGAGCACCCAGCACACTGAGTACTGAGCTCCGAGCACCCCGAGCACTGAGTACCCAGCGCCCCGAGCACTGAGCACCCAGAACCCTGAGCACTGAGCACACAGCACCCTGAGAACGGAGCACCCAGCGCCCCGAGCACTGAGCACCCAGAACCCTGAGCACTGAGCACCCAGCACCCTGAGCAATGAGCACCCAGCACCCCGAGCACAGAGCACCCAGCACCCAGAGCACTGAGCACTGAGCACCCGGAGTACTGAGCACCCAGCACCCTGAGTACTAAGCACCGAGCACCCTGAGTACTGAGCACCCAGCACCCTGAGCACTGAACACACAGCACCCTGAGTACTGAGCACCCCGAGCACTGAGCACCCAGCACCCTGAGTACTGAGCACCGAGCACCCCGAGCACTGAGCACCCAGCACCCTGAGTACTGAGCACCCAGAACCCTGAGTACTGAGCACTGAGCACCCAGCACCCGGAGTACTGAGCACCCAGCACCCTGAGTACTAAGCACCGAGCACCCTGAGTACTGAGCACCCAGCACCCTGAGCACTGAGCACCCAGCACCCTGAGCACTGAGCACCCAGCACCCTGAGCACTGAGCACCCAGCACCCTGAGTACTGAGCACTGAGCACCCAGCACCCCGAGCACTGAGCCCGCAGCACCCTGAGTACTGAGCACTGAGCACCCAGCACCCCAAGCACTGAGCACCCAGCACCCTGAGCGCTGAGCACCCAGCACCCGAGTACTGAGCACCCAGCACCCTGAGTACTGAGCACCCAGCTCCCTGAGTACTGAGCACCCAGCACCCTGAGGACTGAGCACCGAGCACCCCGAGTACTGAGCACCCAGCAGCCTGATCACTGAGCACCCTTAGTACTGAGCACTGAGCACCCTGAGTACTGAGCACTGAGCACCCTGAGTACTGGGCACCCAGCACCCTGAGAACTGAGCACCCAGCACCCTGAGCAATGATCACCCTGAGTTCTGAGCACCCAGCACCTTGAGCACTGAGCACAAAGCACCCCGAGCACTGAGCACCCAGCACCCGGAGTACTGAGCACCCAGCACCCTGAGTACTAAGCACCGAGCACCCTGAGTACTGAGTAACCAGCACCCTGAGCACTGAACACACAGCACCCTGAGTACTGAGCACCCCGAGCACTGAGCACCCAGCACCCTGAGTACTGAGCACCGAGCACACCGAGCACTGAGCACCCAGCACCCCGAGCACTGAGCACCCAGCACCCTGAGAACTGAGCACCCAGCACCCTGAATACTGAGCACCCAGCACCCTGAGTACTGAGCACCCAGCACCCTGAGCACTGAGCACCCAGCACCCTGAGAACTGAGCACCCAGCACCCTGAGTACTGAGCACCCAGCACCCTGAGTACTGAGCACCCAGCACCCTGAGCACTGAGCACCCAGCACCCTGAGCACTGAGCACCCAGAACCCTGAGTACTGAGCACCCAGCACCCCGAGTACTAAGCACCGAGCACCCTGAGCACTGAGCACCCAGCACCCTGAGCACTGAGCACCCAGCACCCTGAGCACTGAGCACCCTGAGTACTGAGCACTGAGCACCCTGAGTACTGAGCACTGAGCACCCTGAGTACTGAGCACCCAGCACCCTGAGTACTGAGCACCCAGCACCCCGAGCACTGAGTACCCAGCACCCTGAGCACTGAGCACCCAGTACCCTGAGCACTGAGAACCCAGCACCCTGAGCACTGAGCACCCAGCACCCTGAGCACTGAGCACCCAGCACCCTGAGTACTGATCACTGTGCACTCAGCACCAAGAGCACTGAGCACCCAGCACCCTGAGTACTGAGCACTGAGCACCCAGCACCCCGAGCACTGAGCACCCAGCACTCTGAGCACTGAGCACCCAGCACCCGAGTACTGATCACCCAGCACCCTGAGTACTGAGCACCCAGCACCCTGAGTACTGAGCACCCAGCACCCTGAGTACTGATCACTGAGCACCCAGCACCCCGAGCACTGAGCACCCAGCACCCGAGTACTGATCACCCAGCACCCTGAGTACTGAGCACCCAGCACCCTGAGTACTGAGCAACCAGCACCCTGAGCACTGAGCACCCAGCACCCTGAGCACTCAGCACCCAGCACCCTGAGCACTCAGCAACCAGCACCCTGAGCACTGAGCACCCAGCACCCTGAGTAGTGAGCACACAACGTACTGAGCACCGAGCACCCCGAGCACTGAGCACCCAGCACCCTGAGTACTGAGCACCGAGCACCCCGAGCACTGAGCACCCAGCACCCTGAGTACTGAGCACCGAGCACCCCGAGCACTGAGCACCCAGCACACTGAGTACTGAGCTCCGAGCACCCCGAGCACTGAGTACCCAGCGCCCCGAGCACTGAGCACCCAGAACCCTGAGCACTGAGCACACAGCACCCTGAGAACTGAGCACCCAGCGCCCCGAGCACTGAGCACCCAGAACCCTGAGCACTGAGCACCCAGCACCCTGAGCAATGAGCACCCAGCACCCCGAGCACAGAGCACCCAGCACCCAGAGCACTGAGCACTGAGCACCCTGAGTACTGAGCACCCAGCACCCCGAGCACTGAGCACCGAGCACCCTGAGCACTGAGCAGCAAGCACCCTGAGTACTAAGCACCCAGCACCCTGAGTACTGAGCACCCAGCTCCCTGAGTACTGAGCACACAGCACCCTGAGTACTGAGCACCCAGCGTACTGAGCACCCAGCACCCTGAGTACTGAGCACCCAGCGTACTGAGCACCGAGCACCCCGAGCACTGAGCACCCAGCACCCTGAGCACTGAGCACCCAGCACCCTGAGTACTGAGCACCGAGCACCCTGAGTACTGAGCACCCAGCACCCTGAGTACTGAGCACCCAGCAACCTGAGTACTGAGCACCCAGCGTACTGAGCACCGAGCACCCAGCACCCTGAGTACTGAGCACCCAGCACCCTGAGCACTGAGCACCCAGCACCCTGAGTACTGAGCATTGAGCACCCCGAGTACTGAGCACCGAAATCCCTGAGTACTGAGCGCCCAGCACCCTGAGCACTGAGCAACCAGCACCCTGAGCACTGAGCACCCAGCACCATGAGCACTGAGCACCCAGCACCCTGAGTACTGAGCACCGAGCCCCCCGAACACTGAGCACCCAGCACCCTGAGCACTGAGCACCCTTAGTACTGAGCACTGAGCACCCTGAGTACTGAGCACTGAGCACCCTGAGTACTGAGCACCCAGCACCCTGAGTACTGAGCACCCAGCACCCTGAGCAATGATCACCCTGAGTACTGAGCACCCAGCACCTTGAGCACTGAGCACCGAGCACCCCGAGCACTGAGCACCCAGCACCCGGAGTACTGAGCACCCAGCACCCTGAGTACTAAGCACCGAGCACCCTGAGTACTGAGCACCCAGCACCCTGAGCACTGAACACACAGCACCCTGAGTACTGAGCACCCCGAGCACTGAGCACCCAGCACCCTGAGTACTGAGCACCGAGCACCCCGAGCACTGAGCACCCAGCACCCTGAGTACTGAGCACCCAGAACCCTGAGTACTGAGCACTGAGCACCCAGCACCCGGAGTACTGAGCACCCAGCACCCTGAGTACTAAGCACCGAGCACCCTGAGTACTGAGCACCCAGCACCCTGAGCACTGAGCACCCAGCACCCTGAGCACTGAGCACCCAGCACCCTGAGCACTGAGCACCCAGCACCCTGAGTACTGAGCACTGAGCACCCAGCACCCCGAGCACTGAGCCCGCAGCACCCTGAGTACTGAGCACTGAGCACCCAGCACCCCAAGCACTGAGCACCCAGCAACCTGAGCACTGAGCACCCAGCACCCGAGTACTGAGCACCCAGCACCCTGAGTACTGAGCACCCAGCTCCCTGAGTACTGAGCACCCAGCAGCCTGAGGACTGAGCACCGAGCACCCCGAGTACTGAGCACCCAGCAGCCTGATCACTGAGCACCCTTAGTACTGAGCACTGAGCACCCTGAGTACTGAGCACTGAGCACCCTGAGTACTGGGCACCCAGCACCCTGAGAACTGAGCACCCAGCACCCTGAGCAATGATCACCCTGAGTTCTGAGCACCCAGCACCTTGAGCACTGAGCACAAAGCACCCCGAGCACTGAGCACCCAGCACCCGGAGTACTGAGCACCCAGCACCCTGAGTACTAAGCACCGAGCACCCTGAGTACTGAGTAACCAGCACCCTGAGCACTGAACACACAGCACCCTGAGTACTGAGCACCCCGAGCACTGAGCACCCAGCACCCTGAGTACTGAGCACCGAGCACACCGAGCACTGAGCACCCAGCACCCCGAGCACTGAGCACCCAGCACCCTGAGAACTGAGCACCCAGCACCCTGAATACTGAGCACCCAGCACCCTGAGTACTGAGCACCCAGCACCCTGAGCACTGAGCACCCAGCACCCTGAGCACTGAGCACCCAGAACCCTGAGTACTGAGCACCCAGCACCCCGAGTACTAAGCACCGAGCACCCTGAGCACTGAGCACCCAGCACCCTGAGCACTGAGCACCCAGCACCCTGAGTACTGAGCACCCAGCACCCCGAGCACTGAGCACCCAGCACCCTGAGTACTGAGCACCCAGCAACCTGAGCAATGAGCACCGAGCACCCTGAGCACTGAGCACCCAGCACCCTTAGGACTGAGCACCCAGCACCCCGAGCACTGAGCACCCAGCACCCTGAGCACTGAGCACCCTGAGTACTGAGCACTGAGCATCCTGAGTACTGAGCACTGAGCACCCTGAGTACTGAGCACCCAGCACCCTGAGTACTGAGCACCCAGCACCCCGAGCACTGAGTACCCAGCACCCTGAGCACTGAGCACCCAGCACCCTGAGTACTGAGCACTGTGCACCCAGCACCCCGAGCACTGAGCACCCAGCACCCTGAGTACTGAGCACTGAGCACCCAGCACCCCGAGCATTGAGCACCCAGCACCCAAGTACTGATCACCCAGCACCCTGAGTACTGAGCACCCAGCACCCTGAGTACTGAGCACCCAGCACCCCGAGGACTGAGCAACCAGCACCCTGAGCACTGAGCACCCAGCACCCTGAGCACTGAGCACCCAGCACCCCGAGCACTGCGCACCCAGCACCCTGAGTACTGAGCACCCAGCACCCTGAGCACTGAGCACCGAGCACCCTGAGCACTCAGCACCCAGCACCCTGAGGACTGAGCACCCAGCACCCCGAGCACTGAGCACCCAGCACCCTGAGCACTGAGCACCCTGAGTACTGAGCACTGAGCACCCTGAGTACTGAGCACTGAGCACCCTGAGTACTGAGCACCCAGCACCCTGAGTACTGAGCACCCAGCACCCCGAGCACTGAGTACCCAGCACCCTGAGCACTGAGCACCCAGTACCCTGAGCACTGAGAACCCAGCACCCTGAGCACTGAGCACCCAGCACCCTGAGCACTGAGCACCCAGCACCCTGAGCACTGAGCACCCAGCACCCTGAGTAGTGAGCACACAACGTACTGAGCACCGAGCACCCCGAGCACTGAGCACCCAGCACCCTGAGTACTGAGCACCGAGCACCCCGAGCACTGAGCACCCAGCACACTGAGTACTGAGCTCCGAGTACCCCGAGCACTGAGTACCCAGCGCCCCGAGCACTGAGCACCCAGAACCCTGAGCACTGAGCACACAGCACCCTGAGAACTGAGCACCCAGCACCCCGAGCACTGAGCACCCAGCACCCCGAGCACTGAGCACTGAGCACCCTGAGTACTGAGCACCCAGCACCCTGAGCAATGAGCACCCAGCACCCCGAGCACAGAGCACCCAGCACCCAGAGCACTGAGCACTGAGCACCCTGAGTACTGAGCACCCAGCACCCCGAGCACTGAGCACCGAGCACCCTGAGCACTGAGCAGCCAGCACCCTGAGTACTAAGCACCCAGCACCCTGAGTACTGAGCACCCAGCACCCTGAGTACTGAGCACACAGCACCCTGAGTACTGAGCACCCAGCACCCTGAGTACTGAGCACCCAGCGTACTGAGCACCGAGCACCCTGAGTACTGAGCACCCAGCGTACTGAGCACCGAGCACCCCGAGCACTGAGCACCCAGCACCCTGAGTACTGAGCACCCAGCACCCTGAGCACTGAGCACCCAGCACCCTGAGTACTGAGCACCCAGCACCCTGACTACTGAGCACACAGCACCCTGAGTACTGAGCACCCAGCACCCTCAGTACTGAGCACCCAGCGTACTGAGCACCCAGCACCCTGAGTACTGAGCACACAGCACCCTGAGTACTGAGCACACAGCACCCTGAGTACTGAGCACCCAGCGTACTGAGCACCCAGCACCCTGAGTACTGAGCACCCAGCGTACTGAGCACCGAGCACCCCGAGCACTGAGCACCCAGCACCCTGAGCACTGAGCACCCAGCACCCTGAGTACTGAGCACCGAGCACCCTGAGTACTGAGCACCTAGCACGCTGAGTACTGAGCACCCAGCACCCTGAGCACTGAGCACCCAGCACCCTGAGTACTGAGCACTGAGCACCGCGAGTACTGAGCACCGAAAACCCTGAGTACTGAGCGCCCAGCACCCTGAGCACTGAGAAACCAGCACCCTGAGCACTGAGCACCCAGCACCATGAGCACTGAGCACCCAGCACCCTGAGTACTGAGCACCGAGCCCCCCGAACACTGAGCACCCAGCACCCTGAGCACTGAGCACCCAGCAACCTGAGCAATGATCACCCTGAGTACTGAGCACCCAGCACCTTGAGCACTGAGCACCGAGCACCCCGAGCACTGAGCAACCAGCACCCGGAGTACTGAGCACCCAGCACCCTGAGTACTAAGCACCGAGCACCCTGAGTACTGAGCACCCAGCACCCTGAGCACTGAACACACAGCACCCTGAGTACTGAGCACCCCGAGCACTGAGCACCCAGCACCCTGAGTACTGAGCACCGAGCACCCCGAGCACTGAGCACCCAGCACCCTGAGTACTGAGCACCCAGAACCCTGAGTACTGAGCTCTGAGCACCCAGCACCCGGAGTACTGAGCACCCAGCACCCTGAGTACTAAGCACCGAGCACCCTGAGTACTGAGCACCCAGCACCCTGAGCACTGAGCACCCAGCACCCTGAGCACTGAGCACCCAGCACCCTGAGTACTGAGCACTGAGCACCCAGCACCCCGAGCACTGAGCCCCCAGCACCCTGAGTACTGAGCACTGAGCACCCAGCACCCCAAGCACTGAGCACCCAGCACCCTGAGCACTGAGCACCGAGCACCCGAGTACTGAGCACCCAGCACCCTGAGTACTGAGCACCCAGCTCCCTGAGTACTGAGCACCCAGCACCCCGAGAACTGAGCACCCAGCACCCTGAGTACTGAGCACCCAGCACCCTGAGCACTGAGCACCCAGCACCCTGAGCACTGAGCACCCAGCACCCTGAGTACTGAGCACCCAGCACCCTGAGTACTAAGCAACGAGCACCCTGAGCACTGAGCACCCAGCACACTGAGCACTGAGCACCCAGCACCCTGAGTACTGAGCACCCAGCACCCCGAGCACTGAGCACCCAGCACCCTGAGCACTGAGCACCCAGCACCCTGAGGACTGAGCACCCAGCACCACAAGCACTGAGCACCAAGCACCCTGAGCACTGAGCACCCTGAGTACTGAGCACTGAGCACCCTGAGTACTGAGCACTGAGCACCCTGAGTACTGAGCACCCAGCACCCTGAGTACTGAGCACCCAGCACCCCGAGCACTGAGTACCCATCACCCTGAGCACTGAGCACCCAGCACCCTGAGCACTGAGCACCCAGCACCCTGAGCACTGAGCACCCAGCACCCTGAGCACTGAGCACCCAGCACCCTGAGCACTGAGCACCCAGAACCCTGAGTACTGAGCACCCAGCACCCCGAGTACTAAGCACCGAGCACCCTGAGCACTGAGCACCCAGCACCCTGAGCACTGAGCACCCAGCACCCTGAGTACTGAGCACCCAGCACCCCGAGCACTGAGCACCCAGCACCCTGAGTACTGAGAACCCAGCACCCTGAGCAATGAGCACCGAGCACCCTGAGCACTGAGCACCCAGCACCCTTAGGACTGAGCACCCAGCACCCCGAGCACTGAGCACCCAGCACCCTGAGCACTGAGCACCCTGAGTACTGAGCACTGAGCATCCTGAGTACTGAGCACTGAGCACCCTGAGTACTGAGCACCCAGCACCCTGAGTACTGAGCACCCAGCACCCCGAGCACTGAGTACCCAGCACCCTGAGCACTGAGCACCCAGCACCCTGAGTACTGAGCACTGTGCACCCAGCACCCCGAGCACTGAGCACCCAGCACCCTGAGTACTGAGCACTGAGCACCCAGCACCCCGAGCATTGAGCACCCAGCACCCAAGTACTGATCACCCAGCACCCTGAGTACTGAGCACCCAGCACCCTGAGTACTGAGCACCCAGCACCCCGAGGACTGAGCAACCAGCACCCTGAGCACTGAGCACCCAGCACCCTGAGCACTGAGCACCCAGCACCCCGAGCACTGCGCACCCAGCACCCTGAGTACTGAGCACCCAGCACCCTGAGCACTGAGCACCGAGCACCCTGAGCACTCAGCACCCAGCACCCTGAGGACTGAGCACCCAGCACCCCGAGCACTGAGCACCCAGCACCCTGAGCACTGAGCACCCTGAGTACTGAGCACTGAGCACCCTGAGTACTGAGCACTGAGCACCCTGAGTACTGAGCACTGAGCACCCTGAGTACTGAGCACCCAGCACCCCGAGTACTGAGCACCCAGCACCCCGAGCACTGAGCACCCAGCACCCCGAGCACTGAGCACCCTGAGCACTGAGCACCCAGCACCCCGAGTACTGAGCACTGAGCACCCTGAGTACTGAGCACCAAGCACCCTGAGTACTGAGCACCCAGCACCCTGAGTACTGAGCACCCAGCACCCTGAGCACTGAGCACCCAGCACCCCGAGCACTGAGCACCCAGCACCCTGAGTACTGAGCACAGAGCACTCTGAGCACTGAGCACCCAGCACCCTGAGTACTGAGCACCCAGCACCCTGAGTACTGAGAAACCAGCACCCTGAGCACTGAGCACTGAGCACCCAGCACCCTGAGCACTGAGCACTGAGCACCCAGCACCACAGCCCTGAGCACCCAGCACCCCGAGCACTGAGCACCCAGCACCCTGAGCACTGAGCACCCAGCACCCTGAGAACTGAGCAACCAGCAACCTGAGTACTGAGCACCCAGCACCATGAGCACTGAGCACCCAGCAACCTGAGTACTGAGAACAGATCACCCTGAGTACTGAGCACCCAGCACCCTGAGTACTGAGCCACCAGCACCCTGAGTACTGAGCACCCAGCCCCCCGAGCACTGAGCACCCAGCACCCCGAGAATGAGCACCCAGCACCCTGAGTACTGAGCCCCCAGCACCCTGAGTACTGAGCACCCAGCAACCCGAGCACTGAGCACCCAGCACCCTGAGAATGAGCACCCAGCACCATGAGTACTGAGCACCCAGCACCCTGAGTACTGAGCACTAAGCACCCAGAGCACTGAGCACCCAGCACCCCGAGCACGGAGCAACCAGGACCCCCAGCACTGAGAACTGAGCACCCAGCACCCTGAGTACTGAGCACCGAGCTCCCCGAGCACTGAGCACACTGAGTACTGAGCACCCAGCACCCCGAGCACTGAGCACCCAGCACCCTGAGCACTGAGCACCAGCACCATGAGCACGGAGCACCCCGAGGACTGAGCACCCAGCACCCTGAGCACTGAGCACCCAGCACCTTGAGTACTGAGCACCGAGCACCTCGAGCACTAAGCACGCAGCACCCTGAGTACTGAGCACCCAGCACCCTGAGCACTGAGCACCCAGAACCCTGTGCACTGAGCACCCAGCACCCTGAGCACGGAGCACCCAGAACCCTGAGTACTGAGCACCCAACACCCAGAGTACTGAGCACCCAGCACCCTGAGTACTGAGTACCCAGCACCCTGAGCTCTGAGCACCCAGCACCCTGAGTACTGAGCACCGAGCACCCTGAGTACTGAGCACCCAGCACCCTTAGTACTGAGCACCCAGCACCCTGAGCACTGAGCACCCAGCACCCTGAGTACTGAGCACCCAGCACCACCCTCAGCACTGAGCACCCAGCACCCTGAGCACTGAGCACCCAGCTCCCTGAGCACTGAGCACCCAGCACCCCGAGTACTGAGCACCCTGCACCCCGAGTACAGAGCATCGAGCACCCCGAGCACTGAGCACCCAGCACCCTGAGTACTGAGCACCCAGCACCCTGAGTACTGAGCACTGAGCACCCCGAGTACTGAGCACCCAGCACCCCGAGCACTGAGCACCCAGCAACCTGAGTACTGAGAACAGATCACCCTGAGTACTGAGCACGCAGCACCCTGAGTACTGAGCCCCCAGCACCCTGAGTACTGAGCACCCAGCACCCCGACAATGAGCACCCAGCACCCTGAGTACTGAGAACCGAGCACCCTGAGTACTGAGCACCCAGCACCCTGAGTACTGAGCCCCCAGCACCCTGAGTACTGAGCTCCCAGCACCCCGACAATGAGCACCCAGCACCCTGAGTACTGAGAACCGAGCACCCTGAGTACTGAGCACCCAGCACCCTGAGTACTGAGCCCCCAGCACCCTGAGTACTAAGCACCCAGCAACCCGAGCACTGAGCACCCAGCACCCTGAGAATGAGCACCCAGCACCATGAGTACTGAGCACCCAGCACCCTGAGTACTGAGCACCGAGCACCCTGAGTACTGAGCACCCAGCACCCTTAGTACTGAGCACCCAGCACCCTGAGCACTGAGCACCCAGCACCCTGAGTACTGAGCACCCAGCACCACCCTCAGCACTGAGCACCCAGCACCCCTAGCACTGAGCACCCAGCTCCCTGAACACTGAGCACCCAGCACCCCGAGTACTGAGCACCCTTCACCCCGAGTACTGAGCACCGAGCACCCCGAGCACTGAGCACCCAGCACCCATGAGTACTGAGCACCCAGCACCCTGAGTACTGAGCACTGAGCACCCCGAGTACTGAGCACCCAGCACCCCGAGCACTGAGCACCCAGCAACCTGAGTACTGAGAACAGATCACCCTGAGTACTGAGCACAAAGCACCCTGAGTACTGAGCCCCCAGCACCCTGAGTACTGAGCACCCAGCACCCCGAGCACTGAGCACCCAGCACCCCAAGAATGAGCACCCAGCACCCTGAGTACTGAGAACCGAGCACCCTGAGTACTGAGCACCCAGCACCCTGAGTACTGAGCCCCCAGCACCCTGAGTACTGAGCACCCAGCAACCCGAGCACTGAGCACCCAGCACCCTGAGAATGAGCACCCAGCACCATGAGTACTGAGCACCCAGCACCCTGAGTACTGAGCACTAAGCACCCAGAGCACTGAGCACCCAGCACCCCGAGCACGGAGCAACCAGGACCCCAAGCACTGAGAACTGAGCACCCAGCACCCTGAGTACTGAGCACCGAGCTTCCCGAGCACTGAGCACACTGAGTACTGAGCACCCAGCACCCCGAGCACTGAGCACCCAGCACCCTGAGCACTGAGCACCCAGCACCATGAGCACGGAGCACCCCGAGTACTGAGCACCCAGCACCCTGATTACTGAACACCCAGCACCCTGAGCACTGAGCACCCAGAACCCTGAGCAATGAGCACCCAGCACCCTGAGCACGGAGCACCCAGCACCCTAAGTACTGATCACCCAACACCCAGAGTACTGAGCACCCAGCACCCTGAGAACTGAGTACCCAGCACCCTGAGCTCTGAGCACCCAGCACCCTGAGTACTGAGCACAGAGCACCCTGAGTACTGAGCACCCAGCACCCTTAGTACTGAGCACCCAGCACCCTGAGCACTGAGCACCCAGCACCCTGAGTACTGAGCACCCAGCACCACCCTCAGCACTGAGCACCCAGCACCCCGAGCACTGAGCACCCAGCTCCCTGAGCACTGAGCACCCAGCACCCCGAATACTGAGCACCCTGCACCCCGAGTACTGAGCACCGAGCACCCCGAGCACTGAGCACCCAGCACCCTGAGTACTGAGCACCCACCACCCTGAGTACTGAGCACCCAGCACCCCGAGTACTGAGCACCCTGCACCCCGAGTAATGAGCACCGAGCACCCCGAGCACTGAGCACCCAGCACCCTGAGTACTGAGCACCCAGCACCCTGAGTACTGAGCACTGAGTACCCCGAGTACTGAGCACCCAGCACCCCGAGCACTGAGCACCCAGCAACCTGAGTACTGAGAACAGATCACCCTGAGTACTGAGCACCCAGCACCCTGAGTACTGAGCCCCCAGCACCCTGAGTACTGAGCACCCAGCAACCCGACAATGAGCACCCAGCACCCTGAGTACTGAGAACCGAGCACCCTGAGTACTGAGCACCCAGCACCCCTGAGTACTGAGCCCCCAGCAC
>NW_024544971.1:0-61619 GCF_018167655.1 Microtus oregoni
TAGAGAAGCTAAATAAGAAGGTGAACCCAAAGAAAAACATATAGGCATCCTCCTGAATATTAACCTTGATCAGGCTATGAAAGGAGACAGAGACAGAGACCCACATTGGAGCACCAGACTGAAATCTCAAGGTCCAAATCAGGAGCAGAAGGAGACAGAGCATGAGCAAGGAACTCAGGACCGCGAGGGGTGCACCCACACACTGAGACAATGGGGATGTTCTATGGGGAACTCATCAAGGCCAGCTGGCCTGGGTCTGAAAAGCATGGGAAAAAAACGGCTCGCTGAACATTGCGGACAATGAGGACTGCTGAGAACTCAAGAACAATGGCACTGGGTTTTTGATCCTACTGCATGTTCTGGCTTTGTGGGAGCCTAGGCAGTTTGGATGCCCACCTTACTAGACCTGGATGGAGGTGGGCGGTCCTTGGACTTCCCACAGGGCAGGGAACCCTGATTGCTCTTTGGGCTGGAGAGGGAGGGGTGCTTGATCGGGGGAGGGGGAGGAAAATAGGAGCCGGTGTCAGGGAGGAGTTAGAAATCTGTATTAAATAAATAAATAATAAAAAATAATAAAAGTCTTGTCAGAGTAATGAACCAATAAATGGTTGAATTTAAGGCTCACTACAATACATGGAATCTATACATAACACTGATCAAGTGACCATGGACCTGAGACAAGACACAAAAGGGACCTAAGGGAAATCAAAATATTGTTCTATTAGGAGCACATACAATAAAATGACTCCTGATGATATTATACTATATCCACAGGTCAGTCAGTGTCTTGCTCAGTCATTGTTAATGAAGCTTCCTCATACAGTATATTGAAACAAAAATGAGACTTACAGCTGTACAATGTACAAATAGTGACAGACCTTATAATACTCAGTTATAAAAGGGATATCTTTATCAAACCCCACTGCTCAGAGAGCCCTTTGGAAAAGGAGGAAAAAATACTAAGAACAAGTGGTTATGGAGAGCATCAAGAAAACAAGGCTTTTCAAACACAGAGGATAAGGCATATATGATGTCCTGGAAATTATGGTACCATGCACAAGGCCTTCAAGGTTCTACACAAGATGGGGAATCAGGCCTTAGATTTGAAGTGTTCTGAATTCCCATTATTAACTCAGAAGCTATCTCCAATTGATTAACCACTCACAATGGAAAAATTAGTTTTCTCCAATGTCATCTCACTGAGGGATACAAACCACTAAGTACAGATTCCATCTCCAGCAGTAGATGGCCACCACAAAACAATGAAATTTTAAAATTTCCTTATCTTATAATACTTTGTCTATGAGTTATTTTTCTTTATTCTCACTTTTCTGTCGTAGGATATGATTTTAAGATGTGTTACATTTGTTTATAGTGAGAAACATTTGTATTAATGACACAAAGATTTGTCATATTCTTTTATGTTATTTTTAACTCTGTGAAGCTGTCTCAAACATGTTATTGTCTAATAAAGAGTTGAACATCTAATAGTGAGGCAGGAGAAAGATTAGGCAGGGCTGGCAGGTAAAAAGAATAAAGAGAAGGAAAAATCTGGAGAAGGAAGAGCAAAAGAACAAGAAGAGCAGGTACTGGTAGCCAGTCACCCAGCCACCCAGCCAGCCACAGGGTAAGTATTAAAGTAAGATGTACAGAAGTAAGAAAATGAAAAGTACAAGAGGCAAAAGGTAGATGGGATAAGTTAAGAAAAACTGGCTAGAAACAAGCCAAGTTAAGGCTGGCTTTGTAAGAAAGAGTAAGACTTGCTGTATAATTTATTTGGGATCTGGATGGTAGAACTCCCAAAAGTGTTTTATGGGACTGCTGTGTGTGCAAATGTCTATGTCTCTGCATCTAGATGTGTTTTGTGCTATTTCTTTGTAAATTTTCCTCCTATTTGTTTATTTTGTTCTATTTCATTTTGTTTGTTTTAGTTGTATCTTATTTTATTTCTTCATTTGTTTTGTTGTTTTGAGACAAAGTTTCTTCTGTGTAGCCTTCCCTGGCTGTCGTGGAAATTGCTCTGTATACAAGGCTGATCTTGAACTCAGAGATTCACCTGCCTCTGCTATCTGAGTGCTGAGATAAAGGCACGTGATATGACTACCCAACAAGCCTTTATATGTATATATACATATGTGTGAGTATTATGTATAAAAATATATGTGTGTGTATGTGTGTATTATTTTCAGATATTTGCTTGTTTTATATAAAAAAGGAGAAAATAAAGAGAGTAGATTTTGTTGAGTGAAGTTAGGGGTATCTGAGAGGAGTTGGAAGGGAAACTAAAATCAGAATATATAGAATAAAATGTGGGGTCAAGCCTCAGCAGATTCTTACATTCCAGGGTAAGGGCATGAAGATTAGGAATATAAGGCAAAAGGAACAGAAATACAGAGACACAGGATAGTACCAGGAGGGCAATCCAATGAATACTTAATGTTCACATGTTTATTTCTTATGATCTTTAAATACCCCAATCCAAAAAAAGCAAAAGAATTTTTATCATAATACATGGAACAAACAATGTGATTACCACCTTAATAGAAAATACACCAAGTAAACACACCTTAGGTCAAGATATCTTTGTTAGTACTCACACCTGAAGTCAAATCTCCTGCCAATAACCTCAAAGGGGCAAGACTAGGTCTGAACTCCCTGACCTTTAGTCAAGGTAGAATGGATCTACTTCTGTGAGCTCCCACATATTCCTCCCATTTTAATTAATTTATTAAAGCCTGTCCTTTACTACAGGACAGACGACTGTGCCTGAATTAGGTAGCCTTCTTCCACTTTCTAGACTTAACCATCATTGGTACATACATTTTATAATGTATGTCCTGTTTTTCTTTGGTTACCTGGAGGAAAAAAGATTTAGGGTTAAAGGAGAGAGCATCTCTAAAACTGTGCACTTCTGAGCCAGCTTTCTGTCAAGAGAGTTCAACAACAACTAGAAAATCATATGCAAGCAGATAATGATTTGTGATATACATGCTGCAACTCCCAGAACATCTCCTAATATAGGAGCCCAGGATAACCAAGATAGAATGATCTTTTTAAATTGGTACAGGATGTCTTTAACAGTTTTTAACTGCATCAAAATCCAAATTTGTCTTATTAAATATATTAAGTTTAGGAACTTGACGATATTTTGTCATTTTTTTTTCAGATAAGCTCTAACATTTTTCTAATCAATAACATTTTCATAGTGAACCAAAACAGTTACAAACATTAACAGGTATAATTCTAGTACAGAAATTAACAATAAGCACACAATTTGTCAAATTATGATTCCCTTAAGCCTGTTCTAGTCAAAAGATAAAAAAGATTTCTGTGATGGGTCAACTATAAGTCTTTTTCCTTTACTATAGTCCAATTGTATTGCTGATTTTCACTTTCAAATGTAAGTTCAAACTGCCCCAGTCTCTGAGTAGCATCACAGTTTCATGTCATTCCTCCTCATTTCTAAGTAGGGACTTGCTTCAGTCAGTCTCTGCATCCATAATAGTGTTCCAATGCTTTAAAAAGTCTCTATCCAGCAGAGAGGGAATGTTCTCAGGTCTCAGTTCTGAGGTTTTTTATTTCAAAAGCCAACTTAATTCAACTGGTAAAATGAGTTCTGTGTCCCAAGATATAGTAAGGATAAACTACCTAACAATCAGTCAGTGTTCTTGGGCTGCCTGCCTCCAAAGCAAATTGATCTCACTAAGGTCTGGAAGTTTGTGTAGTAGGTCCACCAAGAATCTGGGAATCACCAGCCATCACCTTGATCTTACTTCCTTTCTCAGACTGCAGCATGACTTTAGAGAATCAAAAATGCAGGTTCAGAAGTCTCACTCCTACTCTTTCGTGGGCACCAGCAGCTATGATGCAATCAGAGCCAGCATCCTTCTGTGGCACTTACCAGACCAATCATTCTGGATACCATCATGCCTCATTCTTGTGTCCTGTGGGAAAAAAATACAACATGCCCTCATTACCGTATTAAAACAGGGCCAGGTCCTGTCAATAATCCAGTGCTAGTGTCTTTCCATTTTGCTTTGATGAAGGTCTCTCTGGTGCCTTTATGCCAAAATCTATCTGTGGCAGATTACTCACAGGTATGCACATTCAAGAAATTTAGAGTAAGAAGGCATGATTTAAGGCATTATCTTTTGAATTTGTGTTTTCAAGGAGCCATGGGCATACTCCACAATTCGTTGTCCTTGAGGATTATAAGGAATGTCTGTTTTATGTTCAGTATTCCATTGGAAACAAATTGCTGAAATGCTTTACTAACATATGTGGACCCATTATCCATCTTTATAATTTTAGGGATTCCCATATATGGAAAACAGTTTAAGCAATGAGTTATTACATGCTTGGTGGCTTCTTCAGTCTGTGCAGAGGCTACTAAGAAATCGGAATATGTATTAATTGTCACATGTACATATCTTAATTTGTCAAGTTCTATAACATGAATAACATCCATTTGCCATAAATGATTAGGAAGCAAACCTTGAGGATTTACTCCCAGATGAGGTACAGGTAAATATTGTGGGCATATATCACATTGTTTAACAATCTGATGAGCAATTTCTCTTGGTAATACAAATTATTTTTTTAACTTTAACTATTTTGATGATGTAAAGCATGTTATCACTGAGCAAGCTCGACGTGACATAAAACAATCAACTGATTAAGTTTATCAGCTAAAGCGTTACCTTCAATAAATGGACCAGAAAGATTTGAATGTGTTTTAAAATGATCCATAAAGCATGGCAGTTTTCTTCAATGAATGGCATCTTGAATTTGCTGAAACAGCATTTAACCTGATTATTATTAGTCCCTAATGTAATGGTCTATCCTATTCCTTTAAGAGACAAGCCATGCTCATTCCCTCATGCCTCCTGACGCTGTCAAGGCAAGCTGATCTTCAGCTTCCAGCTTGAGTCTTTTCTTCTCTGTCTTTCTCTCTCTCTCTCTCTCTCTCTCTCTCTCTCTCTCTCTCTCTCTCAGAGGCTGCTTCTGTCTCTCCCTTCTCCCACTTCTCCCCTTTCCCTCTCTGTTTCTCTCTCTGTTTTTTCTCTCTCTCTTACTCTCTGCTCTTCCCCCTTCTCCCCTTCCCTTTCATAACCCACTAAATAAATATCAAGTTCACTCTACGTGGCAAGCCTATCCATCTCTGTCTCTAACCAGCCACACAGCTTCCTGCCTGGGACCGGGCTGCTGTTGTGGCCTGCTGTGGTCTCTGGACCTGCTGCCCACTGCCTGCTGATGCTCAGTGACCTGTGGCATGATCTCCAGCCCTGCTGCCCACTACTGCCACTCACGGACCTGCAGCATTTTACTTAAACCATTACACCTAATTCATAGAACTTTTCCTTTTACCTCAAGAACTTTAAAGAGGTACTGCCTGATAATATATAAATTAAATGTCCTATTTGCAAAAATCTTGAATACTATAGCAACAGCTCACAGCTCAACTATTTGAGCTGAGGCTATATGTTTTCACTACATATTCTTTACCACCAACAACACATGCTGGTCTTCCACTGGAAGAAACATCTGTAAAAACTAACATAGCATTCTTTAAGGGATCTTTCATTACAATTTTTGGGAAAATAGAGGAATGTAATTTTATGAATTGCAGCAATCAATTAGCTGAAAAAATATTATCAATTTGGCTTACAAATTGAGCAAACAAAATTGCCCAAGAATTTTTATTTTGAAATAGTCAATCAAACTGATGTTTAATATAATGAACATTGATAACATTAAGCTTCCTACCAATAATTACCTAGATTCCAACTGGCTTTTCTTTTTTTTTAATTTATTTATTTATTAAGGATTTCTGCCTCCTCCCCGCAACCGCTTCCCATTTCCCTCCCCCTCCCCGATCAAGTCCCCCTCCCTCATCTGCTAGAAGAGCAATCAGGGTTCCCTGACCTGTGGGAAGCCCAAGGACAGCCCACCTCTGTCCAGGTCTAGTAAGGTGAGCATCCAAACTGCCTAGGCTCCCCCAAAGCCAGTACGTGCAGTTGGATCAAAAACCCACTGCAATTGTTCTTGAGTTCTCAGTATTCCTCATTGTCCGCTATGTTCAGCTAGTCCGGATTTATCCCATGCTTTTTCAGACCTAGGCCAGCTGGCAAAGACAAAACACATAGGCATCCTCATGAATATTAACCTTCATCAGGCAATGAAAGGAGACAGAGACAGAGACCCGCATGGGAGCACCGGACAGAAATCTCAAGGGCCAAATGAGGAGCAGAAGGAGACGGAGCATGAGCAAGGAACTCAGGACCAACTGGCTTTTCTGTGCTAAACAAGCTACTGCTTCAAAATAGGGGTTTAATATCTTGACTGGCAAAATGGGAAGATGTATCCATTAAAGAGGACTATTTTTCCATAATACTATAGTGGGAATGAGTTTTATAGGTAATATACAAGGTTAATCATAAATAATAAAATGTACCTGTTGTTTCTGTGTTGCATGTTTGATCCACTCCATTCTCTGTCTTGCAGTGTCTATAAGGTGTCTGGTGGGACTTGGATCATTGTTCCCATTAGGGATTTTACTTAATGGCTCGAGGTCTCATGTAGAATATTTTAAATCAGGTTTCAGCCACTGAATATTTCCTTACACTCTCTGAAAATCATTCATAGTCTATACATTATCCCTTTCTAAATTCTAATTTTCTGAGATTTAATTTCTTTAAGATATAGCATATGACCTAAATACTGGAAATGTAGGTGCCTTGGTACTTTCTTTGGGGCAAGTACTAACCCTGCATGGGTAAGACTCTGCTAAATGTAGCCAAATGTCTCAAGCAAATTCTTTTATTTTTATGAGCAAGCAAGATAACATCCATAAATGAAAAATATAAACTTGTGGAAATTGATTTCTGACACTTTATATAGCCTGAGTCACAAATTTCTGGCACAATGTAGTACTGTTTGCTATACCCTGAGGCAAGACATTCCAATGTTACCTTCTCATTGGTTCCTTGAAATTAACTGATAGAATACTAAGTGCAATTCTTTGACAATCTTGTGGTGTGAAAGGGATGTTAAAAAGATAATTCTTTAAATCTAAAATAATCTTACTGGTGTATTTGGTAGGAGAAGGCAACTCAGGCTGTAAAGCTCCAATCATCTGCATGGTCTGATTAATCTCTCTTAAATCTTATATCAACCTCCATTTTCCTCATTTCTTTTTATTCACAAACTAGAAGAATTTCATGGGGAATTGGAATGTAATGTCACCATTATCCAAATGTTCCTGCATTAACTGCTGGGAAGCTTATAATTTTTCTGTTAGAGGTCACTGATTTGCCCATACAGGCTTGTCATTTTTCTAGATAATTAAGTCTGTATGGAGTACAGGATTTTCAGTACCTCTCCTAAAAATAACCTAATCCTGCCCTGTGAGGCCTTTTGTTACTTATGCCCAGCCCTTGATTGGAAAACAACCCTTGTTGGAACATTTGATTAGCAATAACTGTGTTGGGGGAATATAAATATATCCTTATCTGAGTCTTAATGTCTTGGTCCTACAAATTAGCAGGTAAATGAGGAACAGTGTTTGGCCAAAAATTTCCTTTATGATTTCCTCTATCTCTCCAGTAAAACTTATTACTACTTTGTCCAGGATTTTGAGTTTGTCCAATCCCTTGTAACTGTGCAATAGTCTCCATTTTGGGCCACCTTGAAGACCATTGAGAGGCAGTTATAACAGAAATATCTGCACCAGTATGTAGAAGACCAGAAAAGCTTTTTTTCCATTTATAAACAAAGTGAGTTCTGCTCACTGTAGACTTATTGCTTGTAGCCAGTAAGTATCAGATGAACGAAACCCAGCTTCTCCTCTATTGCTTCTCTTAAACTTGATTTCTAGTATCCCTTTAGGAAGTACAATTAATTGTGCAACTCTCTGGTCTGTCTTTACCATAGAAATTCCATTAAATGATTGAGTTATAACCTTGATTTCTCCTTCAAAATCAGCATTTATGACTCCGGGAACAACAAGGATTCCTTGCTACTTCTCCCCAATAATAATCCTACAGTGGCTTCTAATAAAGGTCTATAAACCCCAGTGGGGAGAGCTTGTATACCCATTTCAAGAGTTAAAACTGTAGATTGAAAAGCTGAGATCAAACTCTTGCACTGCCTGGGATTGCTCTGCAAAGGTCCTGATTAAATGGATTCCCTTGTGGGGGAACAGACTGATGAATCACTCCATAGATTTGTCTTGGCATCTGAGGTGGGACCCTCTGCACATTTTCTGGAATGAGATTCCCTTGGGCATCTCACTTTGATCTGCATTCATTAATCCAATGTTTTCCTCTCCTGTATCTCTGGTATAATCTCAATTCCTTCCTCACCCCGAGGCTTATTCTTCTATCAGGGCAATGCTTCACACAAGGTCTCATTGGACCACACCCTTTCCAGCTTCCAGGAGGCCATGCACCACTCCTTCTCTCTGTGTTTTGATTTCTTTGTTGGGAAATAACATCTTTAACTATCTTTCCCTGTAAAGCAGCAGCTATAGCCATTCCCTGTGTATACAAAGGACCAATATCTGAACAAATCCTAATATAATCAGAGATGTCACCTTTCTTTCTAAAAGGCCTTAAAGAAGCTTTGCATATTACATTAGCATTATTGGATGCTTGGTTCCTTGAGTCTGCAGTGAGCAGCTGTCTGCCAGGCTATCGCAGATAGCTACATTCTTTACTGCTTGGCTCTCCTGCCAGGGAGCAGGGATCTTGGTGTGCAACTGTCTGTTGGGTCATGCAGGGTGCATCTGCACTCTCTGTGGCTCAGTGTTCCTACCACAAACCAGAGACTTACTGGCTGTGGCTGCAACAGCAGTTCCTGAAGGCATCAACGGTCTGCTGGAGGCCAGTGGTGGCAGACGCTTCTTGCAAAGTCAGTCACAGCACTGGTGCACCACTTTTATTTCTCCAAGCTCAATAATAGCCTGAAAATAGCAGCAGCTGTACCACCAGCATGCCAGGGGGAGATTTACAAATTCTACAAATTCTAAAATTTCTGTACTTGTTTCTGCTCTATACCAGTTCTCCTGGCTATCAAAATGTACCCAGGCAAATGTATTTGACAACCAAATACTATTTCCTAGTTCTATATCTACAGTTACATACAATTTTACTCCCAATAAGCATTACCACCTTTTTATTGTAATTACTTATCCGAGTGCCCATCTATTACTTCTGTATCTGCACTGTCTTATTCATCTATGTTGTCCATCACGCTCTCTCCTGTACCACTAGCCACATGTTCAGGCCCCATCTGTCATTGTTCATCTCTCATGAGCCCCATGCTATGGCACTATGTGCCGTAGCCTCATATTGGGTGCCACCTGTAGTAGTCAAACCTCCATAGGTTTGTACATTCCTGGATAGGTGTGTGAGGATTAGGAATGTTAGGCAAGAGAAACAGAAATATGAAAGAAATACAGAAACATAGCATAGTACTAGGAGGGCAATCCAATGAATACTCAATGCACCAGTATTTATTTCTTATGATCTTTAAATACCCCATCCAAAAAAAGGGAAGAGAGCAAAAGGTTTTTTTTTAACCATGCTACAAAGAACAAACAATATGATTACCATCTTAATAGTCAAAACACCAAGTAAACACACCCTAGGTCAAGATATCTTTGTTAGTAGCCACACCTTAAATTAAATCTCTTGTCAATAACCTTGAAGGAACAAAATTATGCCTGAACTCTTTGACCTTTACTCAAGGTGAAATGGATCCATTTCTTTGGGCCATATTGATACCCCAAACACCAAATAACCATACCCTATGTCAAGACAATTATCACATGTTCTCACTCATACGTGGCTTTTAAACATAAAGCAAAGAAAACCACCCTACAATTCACAACCCCGGAGAACCTAGACAACAATGAGGACCCTAAGCGAGACATTCATAGATCTAATCTACATTGGAAGTAAAAAAAGACAAGTTCTCCTGAGTAAATTAGAAGCATGGGGACCTTGAGAGAGGTGAGGGAGCATGGGGAGGGGAGAGGCAGGAAAGGGAGCAGAGAAAAAAAATGTAGAGCACAATAAAAATCATTAAAATAAAATAAAAAGATATCTGTTAGTAGCCACACCTTAAATCAAATCTCCTGTCAGTAACCTTGAAGGAGAAAAACTGCCTGAACTCTCTGACCTTAAGTCAAGGTAGAATGAATCTACTTCTGTGGGCTCCTATAAGGAAAAACAATAGTCAATAAAAAATTCAAAGCAAGAGAATATTATTCACACACACACACACACACACACACACACACACACACACACGACCAAAAACAAATACAGAGAAATTGGAGCTGTAATTTAATAGTATTTCAAATGAAGGTCTGTGACAACTAGATGTTATTATTGTTAACATTTACCAAACTTTATAAACAAGCTCTAATATAGATCCTTATCAAATTGTCCTTGAAAATTACAAGGCAGGACTGGGGAGATGGCTCAGTGATTAAGTATTTCTCTTCTAGAAGTCCCATGTTCAATTCTCAGCACCAAATCTGGGGATGTGTAACCATTGCCAGGGGAATCTAGCACCCTGGCCTCTGTGGGTTCCTTCACTCAGGTGCATATATCCCCCTTCCCCAACACACACACACACACACACACACACACATATATATATATATATAATTTTAAATTTTCAAATTTTAAATTAAATCATAAAGGAACAGCACTTCCACATTCAAGCTAAGTTGCCAGTATGTTCCCATTACAAAAATCTGACAATAACACAAAATACATAGAAAACTATAGACTAGTAACTCTGGTTAACATAGATATAAAAATTCTCAAATGTGCTGAGCTCTAGAGAGAAGGATAGGGGAAATCTAGTACAATAAAAAGAGAAGAAGAAAATTAGGAAAAGGTATTTATTAAGAGAAAAGGAGGGAGGGTAATACAAATGGATGAGGAGAAAAGAAAAATGAATAACACTAATATTTACTTATTTTTGTGTGTGTGAATTTAATGTTATTATGATACAAAGGGCTATACTTCTCCCCCAGGTGTCACAGACTATGAAACAAATAACCATATTCCAGGGAAGCAAAATGTTCCTCTTAGTTATTGGATCCAAAAGTCTCTCAAAACTCAAGAAGCTATTTATTTGTCCTTACTTGTCTTTCAGAAGTTGAAAACATGGTCTTATTGCTAAAGACACCATATAATTCTGACACAGGACTTGGAAGAATCCAATTGGAACTAATCTGCAAGCATCCTTCCTGAGATCCAGCCCTTGTGTAAAAAAGTATTATACAAATTGCCAAGAGAGAAAATAAATCAATAGCCCTACCCAGCTGTTAAGCCTGTGAACCTCTATTTCTTTTGCCGGGCGGTGGTGGCGCACACCTTTAATCCCAGCACTCGGGAGGCAGAGGCAGGCGGATCTCTGTGAGTTCGAGACCAGCCTGGTCTACAAGAGCTAGTGCCAGGACAGGCTCCAAAGCCACAGAGAAACCCTGTCTCGAAAAACCAAAGGTAAAAAAAAAAAAAGCCAGTGAACCTCAATGATTATTGGCTTAGAAAGTTATTTCCAATAGTGCAATAATGGCACTTGTGACAGGAGTCATGAACTCAAGGTCCACTCAGGATGAGGGAACTGAGAACTGGTACTGTAATCCTAGAAAACAACCAGCTGTTAGAGAGGTCATAGTACCTGGAGAAGAAATTAATACTATTTTCCAGGGTAGCTTATAACTGTATTCTAAATACTTATAACTACAGATATGTATACCTTTTACCACTCATTCAAAATGAAAAAAAAATTCATTTCAGCAAATGGAGACCATCATAGAAAGCCAAAGCTGGTTAAAACAGAGAGATCAAGTGATTGTGTGTTGATCAGCCTCAATTAGTACATATACAACACATCCTAGCACCTAAGGCCTAGGGAACATTTCAAAAATGACATAAGGATTATAATAACTGAGGACCAGATCACTTGCTTTGAGATAGTGTCTACTAGACAAGACCAGGCAGTTCAACCCATAAAGTCACAACACTACTGCTTTCTGAACAAGAAATCTGTAATTATAATACCACTTGACATGTCAATGTGGAGGTGAAAAATTTCACTTTATCTTATTCCTAAATCAAGAGCTATAGGTAATCAATAATTGCTGATAGAGGGTGAATCAGTTTTCTTAAGTCATTATCTCCCTAATCCGATCAACCTTAAACACATGTACAAGCAAGCAGCAATAAGTGAACTTAGTAAGTTATGCATACATGCATACACACATACAAACACACACACACACACATACACACAAATCTGAGAGGGAGTGATGGGAAGAAAGAGAAGAGTTGTCAGGAGAATGAGAGATATGAAAATGATATAACTATAATGTATGTATGGATGTAATTTCCCTAAAGCAAGAAAAATATATTAAATGTTCAAATATAGTAACAAATCAAATTTAAAACTCCATCAAAATATTAAGTTGGTTTCCTTCTAAAATGCAGAAATTAGTCAACATATATAATACAAGACATAAATAGAATAAACTTTTAAAACCATATTCTCAATTGATTCATGAAAAACATTTTATAAAACTCTCTATCTCTTCATTATAAAATCTCTGAATACTATAGCTATAGAAGTATCACATTTCTATTAAACAAAGTTCATAGCACACATTGAAGTAATACAGATTGAATTTTCTTTAAGCTAAAAGGCAAGCACTCTACCTCCTCTTATTGTTTTTCAATTATATCTTTTTTTTTTCAAGACAGGGTTTCTCTGTAGCTTTTGGTTCCTGTCCTGTAACTAGCTCTTGTAGACCAGGCTGGCCTCGAACTCACAGAGATCTGCCTGCCTCTGCCTCCCAAGTGATGGGATTAAATACCCACTTTCTCTGCATGGCATGCCTAATAGGTCTATATCTCTCATCCGCCATGAGGTTCCCTGCCTAGGACCATGGCCTTCATGGCCTGTGGTGGTCTGATGCCTGCTGCCCACTGCCACCACTTTGGGACCTGTGGCATTTTATTTTTACCATAACACCCCATATAATAGTTGTGTCTTTAATGACAGACTGTATTAAAAGGCGAGTGAACATTGCAGGATGTATTGTCCTGTATTTGATAACTCTGTTGGTATTTTCTTTCTCCCAAAATCATGTATAGAACTTTCCAGAACTATGAAAGTTAATAATGAGGGAGAATCACCTGGTCATTACAAGATTGAGTTCTCTATATCATGTAATCAAGGAATATGATGTCTTCAGCAATAATGTCTTACCATGCAGTTAGAATATTATAATGGGAACCAGGAAAATGGCAAAAGGCTGTCCCTATTTAGTTGTCTATTGGCTCCCTTGATCAATAATTCACAGGAAGATGCTTGACTTGAGATTTTCATTTGATTATCAGTCCCTTTGCCTGAAACAATCCAATCTCACTCACTATTTACTTCTGCAGCATATGAACTGGATTTATTTGAACATCTATGTTCTTTGGATGGTTCAAAGCCTCCCCCGCTTTATACAGCTCACACACATCTATGGGGCTTAGCACTGCCACCAATTCTCCAAACCAGCCTCATGGCTAAGTCATTTTCTTTCTCAGTTCTTCTATAAATACAGTCCAATCTGGGCCTATGAACTAGGCATCAAACACCACATCATGAATCTTCAGTTTTCTGTATAGAGAACGCCTGTAGGTTGTTTTCTCGGCCCTAATATTTTAAGGAAAATAGCTAGATATAACCAGTTGTCCCTAATGGCTCCTATGATACGATCCATCAGGAACTAATTACCCTTATATTGCGTTAGATATTGAAGCATTTGTCTAAAAGGATGGGTGGTTATATTGCTCATCCTTTCTCTTCTGTAATTCTCAGAATGATGCCATATAGTCCCATGTCCCACAGCTCCACAAACCAGTAGTGAGGGCTTCCTTCATTGCTGTTTGAAACCCTTCCATTGATCCACAGTTCTGCATATGAATATTCTCCACAGGTACACCAACTAGAATGGTCTTTTGTCAGAGCGCACAGCTGAATACCTCAAGAAAGCAATTGCTTTGCTTCAAGGAAGTCACTCATGGCACATGGTTGTCTATTTTCTGGTTATTTGGGTCAAGAGTCAGTGGATGTTGTTTATCTTCTTAAAAAACCAGCCATTAGCTTTGTTGATTGGCATATTTCTTTTAATTTCATTATTTTCTGCTCTAGTTTGTATTATTTCCTGTTGTCTAATGTATTGGGTTTAAGTTGGTCTTATTTTTCCAAATTTTTGAGTTCCATCATTAAGTCATTTATTTGTGCTCTTTTTGATTTCTTTTTTATTTTAGGTACTTAAAGCTATAAATTTCCCTCAAAGGACTGCAGTTAATGATTCCCATATGTTTTGTTGTGTTGTGTTTTCATTTTCATTTATTCCCAGGAAGGTTTCTATGTTTTTATTTCTTCTGTGATTTCTTCTTTGACCCATTCATCATTCAGCAATAAATTTCCTAACCTTCATGAGTTTGTGTATTTACTAGAGATTTGTTCCTTGTCTTCTTTAAGGTTTGTTGCATTATGTGTAGATAAGACACATTGAGTGATTTCAATTAATCTGACTTTTCTAAGATCTGTACTCCAGGGTATGGTACATATCATAGAAGCATCTATGAACTGCTAAATAGGTCATGCAGATAGCCGATTGATATATTTGATGCATGATGTCATTCAGTTTTGATATTTCTCTGTTTATTTTTTAACAAAATGATCCATCTATTGGAGAAAGTAGGGTATGGAAATCAAGTATTTTAAATGTTTGATGTTAGTCTGTGTCTTTAATTTAGCAGAAATGTTTTTTTTTTGCATTTGATGAAATTGGACACACCAGGGTTTGGTTCATATATGTTTAATTTGTAATATCTTAGTGGTTAAATGTTCCTTTGATTAGCATGAAGAGTCTTTCTTTATTTCTTATAATTAGCCTTGAAATGAAATTTAAATTTTATATATTAATACAATAACAATAGGTTGCTTTTTGCTCCCATTTATTTGGAGTACCTTTTTTTTTTTCATCATTTCACTTTAATATGGTCTCTCTACCTTTAAAGCTAAGATGCATTTCCCATAGACAACAGAAGGATAATTTTGTTTCTTAATCCATTCAGTCAGCCTGTATCATTTGATTGGATAATTGAGGTCATCAACATTTAAAACTGGTATTGAAATAGGTGTGAGGACTGGTGTCATGTTGTTCGCATTTTCAGTCAGTATGTTGTTTTTCAGTAATTATAGACTTATTTGTTTACTTAAAGCGGTTTCTTGGTTTTATCTATTCCTCTTTACAATTATAAGTATTTCTTCCCATATTTTGCTTATGGCATATCTGATGGATTTTAATTCATTTAGTCTATTTGAACCATGTAAAGTGTTTCTTTTTCTTTAAAATATAGCTTATACTTTTGCTGTGTACAATAATCTAGGTTGGTAGTTGTCTTATAAAACTTAGAGTTCATTGCTCCGGATTGTCAGTCTTTCAAAGTTTACATTGTGAAATCAGGCAATTCTTTACTTTATGCTGTTTCTATGACCTACATCAAACATTTCTTAGTAAAGTAAAAATGAAGAACTACACTCATTGATCATTAAAATGGAAAAGCTTAGAAGAAACATTCTAAAAGAGTCAACCTTAAATATTTGCCTTGTAAATAAAGACCAAATTTCAGCTTTCTTCTCTGTCAGTGAAGTTGAGTCTTTGATGTTTAGCACCAGAATGATCATGGATAGGGGAGTAAGTGGTAAATGCACAACCTGCATAACCACACATAATGCTATTCTTCTAGTTCTCTTTCCTACTCATACAATTTCGCATCTCTACTCTGGAGGTAGTTTAGTTAGGGGAGAGGATGCTTATAAGGACACAATGGAAACTCAAACATGAAATAATACCTCTTTCCCATCACTATAACCAGACAGCCTAAAGCAGACACGAACTATGTAAAATGAGATTGTTAATTTTGAATGAAGTCAGAACTTTTTATTATTATTATACTGGAAAGGCATATTAATTATTAAATAAAATTTTTCTTGTGACTGAAAGTGGTCAAGGGTTTTTATTATCAAAGTATGAACAGATAAGTAAGTACACTGCTCAAAATGTCTTCTAATATCAGAGGAACAACTGCCTTGACACAACAGCTTCAAATGGGCAGAGATGAAAATGAACTGAACTGTTTTCTGTTAGGAGTTTCACTAGCCTGATATGAAATTTGTTTTTTGAGTTTCAGATATAATGAAACACAAACATAACTATAAAAATGTGAAGTCAGCAAAAATCAATGATGTGGCAAGGCAAAAATATCTGGATTTTTAAAATATTCTATTAATAAAAAGATTGGATCTATATCCTCTTTTCTTTCATCTGGAAAAGAGCTCTGAAATTACATGTACATATGTGTGCATGTACGTGCCTGTGTATGTGTGTTTATGTTTATGACAATAATAAAGAAGAGAAGGTTATAAATTTGAAGGGGCAAAAAGCCTATAACCAGTTGGAAGGAAGACAGTGAAAGGGGAAAGTGATATAATTATACATCAATTTAAAGACATTTTATTTAAAAAGGCTATGAGCTCTCAGCTTCTTATTTGTGATGCTGTGTCTGCCACATACTAAAATGCTATACCTTCCATTATTGTCTCTAACCCTCTGAAACTGTAAGCCAAAAAAATTATTTCTTCTGTAGTTTTCCTTGGTCATGGTGTTTTATTATAGCAGTAGAAAGTAACTAAAATAACAAGTGAATAAGAGAACCTTCCTGAAAACACGTGATATAACATCACAAAGGGAAAATATATGGAGCTAAATAAAGGTTTATGCTGGGTTGAAGTGACTAGGTTGAGTAATAGGAAGGTTATGGTGAGAGCTAACCAAAACTAATGCTATATGAAATGAACTTTTATAAAGCACTAATATGTTGTAAGCTAGTTAAAAATATAATATTTTAAATAAAGCTTGAAATTTGGCTGAACTCCTTGGCTCAATGGTTAAGAACAAGTTCCCTTCAAAGTATACCTGTCTGTACACAATCTCCTTTAGCTCTAGCTCCAGGGGACCTAATACACTCATCTAGTTTCTGAGTGCAAGCAAACACATGGCATAAACACACACACACACACACACACACACACACACACACACACACACACATATGAAATCAGAAATAAGTTTCTTAGGAATGGTGTATTTTTAAATCTGAACAGAAAAATCCAGCATTAGGAAATGATGCTTCTCCCAGAAGATATGAATTATTAAATGAACAATTGTGTATGTCCTGCTAGCTATTGTTCAGTGAGGCTCAAGCATCACCCAAAATAAGAGGCTTCTGTCATTGCTCTTGGTTGCCCATCATTACTAGGTAGTAAGATTCTGTTGCTGGAGATAAAACACAATTTGATTGCAGTACAGAGAAATCAGTCTGGAACTGACAGGGAAATTCTCCCTGCTGGCTGGATTTCATAGTGCTGAAAGTTGCTATGCAGAGCTCTGAGGGAGAAAAGCACTGAACATTGCATGCTGCAGCACTAAATGGCCAAGCAAAGTGTGCCCACTGGTGCAATAGTAACAAGACTATTTATGAGAATAATAATAGTCCTTTTGATTGGATGTGAGACCTAAACAACAGGAGGTACTCCCTGCCTAGTATTGTAAACATGGTCCAAACCCATGGGTAGTGAAATCACCAAGCTCTAGGAGACAACCAATTGATGTTGTTCCTCTGAATAGTCATGTTGTCAAATTGAGTTTTCTTTTTTAAAATGTATATTTATGTTTTGAAATTATTTTACGTGTGCATGTGTGTGTGCATATTTTTGAGGGAATATTTTTGTTCAGGTGCATGTGCATACATGTGTGCATGCATGTGTAGAAGCCAGTATTATGATGATATTTAAGCCAGATCAAGAGAAATAATAATAAAAAAAGAAAATTGAACTCTACTCTTCCTGATAAACACAGAGGCAAAATGTCAAGAAAATATTGGGAAACTAAATTCAAGATCACATCAAAGCAACAGTCATTGTGCCAGGAATGTTGAACATATGAGAAGCAATAAATGCTTTACATCACATAAATGGACAAAAAAAAAACCCACGGTTAACTCAATTAATGCCAAAATTTATTCCGAAAATTCCAGCATGCCTTCATGATCACTTTTATGTGTAGACTATGCATAGATGGAACATAACTTGACACAGTAAAAGCTACATGTGCCAATATAAAATTAAAGGGAGAACAATTAGAAAAAAAAATCAGTTATCAAGGACATCCACTTTCTTCACTGTTATTCCATCCACAACTTGAAGTCTTAGCTAGAGCATGAAGACAAGAGAAGGAAATAGAATAAATACAAATAAGAAAAGGTATCAAAGTATCCTTGTTTGATGAAGGTATGACTGTATATATGAGACCCTAAAGAATACACCAAAACCTATTAGATTTTGACAAATTAGCAGGATACAAAATTAACACAAAAATTATTAGTCTTCTTTCTTGTATATTGCCATAATCATTCTGAAAAATACAAAGGGGATTAATTCCAGGCACATGTGCCACAGCAATAATATAAATAAATAGATAAATAGACAGATAAATGAATAAATAAATACTTGGAAATAGGCATGACCAAGAAAATGAAAAATGTCTTTATTTTTTTTCATACTAAAGAAAGAAATTGAGGAAGACCTAGATGATACAAAAAGTTTTTATGCTTTATATACTTTAATTTAGACAGAGAAACAAATCACAACACAATGACATATACAATTTCTGGTTATTCTTTTCAGTTGTCACAAGAGATTTATGAATAAAAATCTGGGTTCTGTTAGTCCCTACAAGCTATGCTTGGTCTTCCAGCCTGAATATGCCATTAAAGGAGACAATAGTAGAAAACAAATAAAGATTCATCCAATATAGCTACATTGGCAAGAAGAATAAACAAATGGATCCAGTGACTTTCACGTCCATCTTTAGACTTCAGGTATAGGTCTCCAATTTAAACAGAGGCTAAGAAGCAATTCAGCATTGGTTGGTTGAGTTGTGATCCTACCCACCATTGATACAACATTGTCTCGATTGTGTGGGCTGTCCTGCAAAGGGTTTCAATAAATTGTTAGAACTGTGTATAGTCTTTTCCTGGGAGACAGTTATTGCTGTACTTGACACAAAGAATTCAGTCTTTTCCTTATTTCAGCATGTGATTCTCAGAGAAATTATTATTATTTTGGGTAAATTGTTTCAATAGTCCAGTAGCTGGTGTGAGAGAACACACATCTTTCCTTAGAATAGCTCCTTGTTTACTAGGATTATTACAGAAATTCTATGGATACCACATAGCAAGGTAGAACTTCATTTGTATATGTTCCCACTGAAGCATCAAGCATGTCAGTAAAATCATCTTGGAAACTTCATACTAGATAAGATATCACCTGAATAATGCCAACTGACCCCAGTCTAAACAGTATGGAACAAAAAGTTACCAGTTGAGACAAACTCAAATACTTGAAAAACAAAATACAGGCTTTATCTAATCCTCTAAATTTAGGATCACTTTTTTTCACATAGCAATAAATTTTTTGAACAAGCAATGGCAAGTTATGTGAAAATAAATTCAACTTATCTGATATCACACATGTATCACTTTCAAAACTCAATGTCTTTAAAGATGGAACCTATATTGGTAGAATAATGAAATTTCAAATATCACAATACTTAAGGTTGTGAGATGAATATGAAACATTTTAACATTTATTTTCTGAAAAAATACTTTCTATGAAGTATGAGCAACAAATATTTTTAATCAATTCATGTCAGATCGACCATTTTAATGATAGAGTCACAGAGATCTTGGATAGAAGGGCTGCTAAATGCTTCACATGCAGCACCTAAAATGCCAATATATCTTTCTAAATTTTTTATTGTTAGACAAGAGCTTTAATGAGTCATACCTACAGTACCCACTCAAAAAATTTCACCTAATGTTAAAAAACTCTTTTATGCCTGTTCTGCAAACTAATCTAAATAGCTTTACATATCTAAATGACTGTTAAAATAAAAATGGATTTTCCATAATCTGCTGTTATTTTGAGTGATAGTAAAACTTGAACCCATTTTTTACATTCTTTTTTCATATCATATAGTAATCCTCTTGTTTAACAGTCGTATATCCAGGTAGCACCAAGATATTTTTATTTTATGTGATCTTGCTTTTCTTTTGTGTTATAATAAGAATTATATTTGATCTTTGTCTCTAGTACCAGGTACCAAGCATGTAAAATTCTTGGAGTCTCCTATATGATAGATTGCCTTTTTCTATTCATAATGAATACTTAAGTATCATAACTGAGTTTATGCTTATGAAGTTACTTCATTATTTTTCAGAAAGATGAAGTAATTAGAGGGTTGACACTTTCAGCTAAACTCACTGAGTTCTGGGAAGTGAAATCGCTAAAGATTATACTCTGTAAAAGGTCTTGTACCATGAGATTTGATTAGAGTACACATTGGTAGACACATTCACATTCCTGGAAGGTAATGCAAACAATTCCTTAGAAACAGAAAACTTTACTTTCCAAACTCTGAAATTTTCCAATGGGCTTCTTTACCTGTGTATACATTCTTATATATTATCCTTCATAGTAAATCAGTAAATGTTAAGTAAAATATTTGTAGAGTTTTGTGAACAATTTCACAAAATCATCAAATGCAAGAGTGAAACATGGAAGTCTTCTATTCATGATTATGTGATCAAAAATAGAGGATGTCCACAGTGACCTCTGCCAAAGCAGGCCTGAGACAGCGAATTCCACAGGAGCAGGCACAAGGGAGAGACCACCATGGGAGTAGGCCAGAGTCAGAGATGTTTGCAGGTCTAGGTGCAAGTCCGGGACCTCCAAGGGAGTAGGTTTCAGCCAGACACCTCTGCAGGACCTGGTCCAAGCCAGGGACCTTTGCGGACGTGTACCCAGACTGGGGACATCTATGGAAACAGACCTGAGCCAATGACTTTCACTGGAACAGGCCTGAGGCAGTGAACTCCACAGGAGCAGATACCACCTAGGAGTGACCATCTAGAAAGCAGGCCTGAGTCAGAGATTTCTGTAAAACCGGGAGTGAGTCAGGGACCTCAGCAGAAACAGCTCCAGACAAGCAATCTCTGTGAGAGCAGGCCCAAATGACCTTCATTGCTGGTGGGAATTCAAGCTGGTACAACTCCTTTGGATGTCAGTGTAGTGATTTCTCAGAAAATTAGGAAACAACCCTCCTTAAAACCCAGCAATACCACTTTTGGTTATATATCCAAAGGATGCTCAATTGTGCCACAAGGACATGTGGTCAAGTATGTTCATAGCATCATTGTTTGTCATAGCCAGAACCTGGACACAACCTAAATGCCCCTCGACTAAAGAATGAATAAGGAAAATGTGGTACATTTACACAATGGAGTACTACAGAGCAGAAAAAATAATGACATCTTGAAATTTGCAGGAAAATTGATGGATCAGAGAGCATCATATTGAGTGAGGCCTCCCAGACCCAGAAAAACAAATATAATATATAGTCACTCATAAGTATAACATCTTAAAATAAAATGTATTAGCACATAAAACCTCTCTATACATCCAAACTTCCGAAGTTCTCCAGGGTCTAGTCTGATAAATTTCCTGGTTCTCGCCTTTCATGCCTTCTTCCTATAGGATTTAGCCCATGTCCCATATCCAGTGTCCCAGCCTAGTCTGATATCCCCTGCCTGCTCCTCAAACAATCTCTAGACTTCTTCTAGGACCTTCCATACATATCCCATAATATACAGGATCATCCCATACCATATCAAATCTTTCCACTCAGCCAGATCTACCCACAAACTCCAGGCCTTCTCCAGAAAGCACATCCTGTACACCATCCCAGTCTTCTCTGTACTCCTGACTTCATTCCATTCAAGCCATTCCCGATGTAGGCTCATTTCTTCAAGACATACCTTCTTCTGGCACACCCTGCTGTCTGTGTCAGACTTTTAACTAACAAAAGAAGTCAACATGCACAAATCTCATCACAAAAGTACCAAAAATCTAAAAGGTCAAGCCAGTATCTTCCCACCAAAAGCTATCAGTCCTGTAGGAATGTTTGCCATCTAGATGAACCCCGGGACACAGAATTTAAAAGAAAACTTATAAACTTTGTCAAATAATTCAAGGAGTCAAAAAAAGACACAAAGATACAGCCCAATGAAACTAAAGAGGAAGAATTTAAGGAGAATAAACACATGAATGAAACCCAAGAAATACAAATGTAAGACTGTTGAAAATTAAAAAGATACTCTAGGACATAAAGATAGAATTTTAAAAAGGAGATAGAGGCAAGCTGAAATGAAGATACAACTGAAAAACTTAATAACAATGAGAAGACTCAAAAGAAATCCTTATAAGTATAATGAGTCACGTAGAGGATAAAATATTAGGACTTGAAGATAAAATGGAGGTCCTAAACTAAATAAGCAAACACTATGATATTTTTTTGAAACAGAAAAGAAACACAGAGAAGTGTGGAACACCATGAAAAATACAAATTCTTTAAATTGTAGGCGTATGTCTTAATGTTTCTATCACTGTGAAGACACTATGATCATGGCACCTCTTATAAAGGAAAACATTTCATTTGGGCTAGCTTATAGTTTCAGGGATTTAGTCTATTATCATCACAAAGAAAGCAAGTCAGCAAGCAGGGAGATATGGTGCTGGAGAGGTGGCTGAGTGTACTACATCTTGATCTGTAGGCAGCAAGAAGTAAACGGTGTGTCCTACTGACCAGAGTTGAGATTATAAGACCTCAAATCCCACCTCTACAGTGACATCAGCACTTCTAGCAGTAGTGGAGAGGGTGCCTGAACATCAAATTTGATTACTACTGTAATCAAGTTGGTGACAACCCTGTCATCAGAGAGCCTTTGTCCAGTAACAGATGGAAGCCAATGCAGAGATCCAAAGCCAAGCACTGGCTGAACTCTGTGAGTCCTGCTGAAGGAAGGAATGAGGGAATGTATGAGCCAGGGGGTCAAGGCCATGATAGGGGAACCCACAGAAGCAGTTGACTTTAATTTGTGGGAGATCATGGACTCTGGATCAACAAGTTGGGAGCCAGCAAGGAACTAACCTTGTCCCTCAAGATGTGTAGCTTGATCTGTTTGGGGGGGCCCATATCAAAGGTATAAGGTTCTTTCCCAGGCTCAGGAGCTGTCGTTTTGACAATCCACATGCTGGAATTCTTTGACCACCCTTGTACTGGGGGAAGATCTGGGTCCTGTGTCACCTTGATATGCCATGATTTGTTCAAGGCCATGGGAGATATGTGCCTTTCTGAATGGAGACGAATGAGGAATGGATAGGGAGGGGTAGATGGGCGGCAGGGGAAAACTGGAGAAGAGGAGGGAGGGGAAACTGTGGTTGGTATGTAAAATAAATTAAAAAAATTGACTAAATAAAAAATGTTAAAAACATATAATACAGAGCTATAGGATTTAAAAAACAATATGGTGCTGGCAGAAAAACATTCTAACCTAATGGAACAAAATTGTGGAACCAATTTGAGTACATATAACTTCAGCCATTTAGTATTTGACAAAGATTCCAAAAATGTAAGCTGGAGAATAGAAAAAAAATCCTCAACAAATGGTGCTGGGAAAACTCAATGTCAATATTCAAAATAATGAAATTAGACACATATATATTACCTCACGTTACAAAATCTAACTTCAAATAAATCAAAGACCTAAACAAGAACACTGAAACTACTAGAAGAAAACATAGGTATTACACTATATGATACAGTTGTAGGGAGGAGCTTTCTGAATAGGACTACATTTACCTAACAATTAAGGTCAACCATTGACAAATGGCACTTCATAAAACTAAAAAGCTTTTACATACCTGAAGAAACAATCAGTTGAGGCACAAAAAAAGCTCACAGAATGGAAAGAAATTTTGACTGTTATATTTGACAGATGGTTAATATACAGAATATTTAAACATTTGGAAAAATAAATGAACAAATGACCCATTCAAATAATGGGCCTTGTATTTGATGAAGAACAAGAAAGAGCAGCAAAGAAATACCTCAAAAAAATGTTCACTGTCTCCAGAAACTAGGGAAATGGAAACCAAAACAATCCAGAGATTTCATTATTTCCCAGTCAGAAAAACAAAGAGAAACAAAATGATCCACAATTAATACTGGAGAGGGTGAATGGAATGGGAACCTTCATTTACTGGTGGTGGGATTTCAAGGTGGTACAGCCACTATAAAAATTAGTTTAGTGATTTCTCAAGAATGAAAAATCAATCTGCTATGTGACCCAACTATATCACTCTTCTTATATGTCCAAAGTCATTGACATTCTAATCCACAGATACTTGCTATTCACAAGTGGAAAAGACACTTGCTGTTCATGATAGGAAAGAATCTTTGCCACAATGGGAAAGAATCATAGATACTTGCTATTCACAAGTGGGAAAGATCCTTGTTTCTGTAGAATATGAATACTAATAAAGACATTCAACTGAGGATAATAATAAAAATATGGCACATATACAGAATACTGTTTATCTGTCAAAAAAACTAAACAATGAACTTTGCAGATAAATGAATGAAATTGGAAAAGGCCATATTGGATGAGGTGATTCAGACCAAGAAAGACAATAAACAAAAAAATAATAATAATTTTACGTTCCCTCTTATCTAAAGCTCCTAGCTCCAAATCTTCATATGTAAGTACATATACATGAGTAACTGCAGAAACCAGCAACTAGAGATGTGGGGGGAAGAGTAGAATGGCAGACTACAAGAGAACTAATCACAGTAGGTGGAAAAAATGGGTGGTGCTCTAATTACAGGGGTTAGACTAAATATAGAAGTAGTAAAAATAACAGAAAAGTTGTCTGAAAAGGCATAAGAATGCATACTATTAGCTATTTACCTAAAAAGATCAACAATACATGTAAGTCAGTATAAAAGCATACATACATAGCTTAAATAAAATTTCTTATCTGGACTGGAAATGTTCCCACTAGGACCTAAAGACCACAAAAGCAAACAAACAACAAAAAAATCACAAATAGCAGACATGAGAAGCCCTCTCTTCAGTTATTTGGGGCTGTCAAAGAGACTTCCAAAACATGCAGACTATTGCTATTGGGAAAGTAAATCTTTATTGTTGAAGGTACCATAGAGTTCAGAGGCTTATGAACAGGGCTTGACTTAATTACCCCATCTCTGAGTAAGGATTAGATTTCCTGGTACCAGAAGGGGTCATATAAGCTCTCACAGAAGGAATACAATCAAAGCAGAAATATGTTTCTCACAATTTGGGAAGTAGAAAATCCAGTATTATCCAGGTGAGTTTCTTTCTGATGAGTTTCTTTCTGACTTTTATACAGGGGTATCTTACTATGTAATTACTTGATAAATTCTTTACATCTATATCTGCACAAAAGAAAGATAATGGTGGAAAATATTAACTACTTCTTATATTACTTTTCTTTATATTGAAGATAGAACAGTACCCCATACTGTATAAGTTTTAAAGGAATACTCTGGCTTATAATCAGCTCTGAGATCAAAACACTGCGTCTGGGAGTGACATTTCTAAATAAAATCCCCACACACTGCAAATAGCACAGGGGTCAGGCAGAGACTGGAATGAGAAGATTAAATGGGAAGGAGGATGGAAGTGGTAAGTAAAGAGGAAATATCAGAAGGCACAAATAAATCTTAGGGACATCTGATGCCCCATATGGAAAACTGCTATAATAGAAGCTTTATAATATGTATAAAGAAATGTGAAAGAAATCTAAGTGGAATCACTACATAATGGGAGAGAAAAAAACCAATAAATGAAAGTTCCAGTTGTATGAATGTGTTACACATAATTAAGTTGTTGGTGAAAGGAGTTCCAAGGAAACTCTTAAACAACTCAGGCTACTGCCAAAGCTACTGGTTGTTCCTATAATCTTATTGTAAGGCTCTATTACTAAAGACAAGACCATAACTCATTGAACTCAGAAAAGTCTGGCTGATGCCTAACTAGAGTCTTAACAGCTACTCACTAGTGTTCATGATACTAGAAGATACTCTGCACACTACCAGAGGAAAAAGATAAACACCAACTCAGCTATAAACCTTTGATTGATAATGGTGACCTGCCTCCAAGTTATGCTGTTGCAGTAGTAACACAAAAGATTTGAGAGTAACCAATCACAATCTGATAAGAATAATGGCCCTCCCTGGGAGGTGGTGGCACAGGCAGAGGCGGGCAGATCTCTGTGAGTTAAAGGCTAGCTTGGTCAACAAGAGCTAGTTCCAGGACAGGTTCCAAAGCTACAGAGAAACCCTGTCTCGAAAAACCAAAACCAAAACAAACAAACAAAAAGAACAATGGCCTTTTATATTTGATAGAATCTATGCCCAGCACTGATTGGGTGACCTAGAACCTGAGACTAGATAAGCCATAAACCGAGATGAAAATCAAATACTGTTGTTCTATGAAAGGAACCTAACAATAAAATGAATTCTAATGACATTTTGCTATAATCATATATCAGTACCTCATTCACCCACCATCAGAGAAACTGTCTCCTCTAGTAAATGGCAATAAAAAGACCCACAAACAGATGTTATGCAGAGAGTGAGAGACCAAGGCCTTGGAGTACTCAGTCCTAAATGGGATATCTCCATCAAATTCCTTCCATTGTGGCTCAGAGATCTCTAGGGAAGAGGAGGTGAAAAGATTGTAAGAGGCACAGGGAATAAAAGACAGCAAAGAAATTAGGCCTTCTGTGACATAATAGAGCTGAGGTATATATGAACTCACAGGGACTGTAACAGCATGCACATGTGTCAAAGCTAGATGGTGTCCAAGTTCTGAGAGGTAAAGAGGACACCAGTCCCCACCCATAGCCTAGAAGTAATTTTAAACTGATTACTGCTTGCAAAAGAAAATTAGTCTTTTTCCAATGGAGGATCACTGAATATACAAACAGCATACAAGAGAAGGGTTTAAGCCTAGCAGTAGATGGCCAACAAAAAACAAAGTCATTAGGTTGTTATTTTATTTTGTCTCAAAATACTTTTCTGTGTCACCTTCTTTATCTTTGTCTTCCTCTTTCTCTTCTTCCCCTTCCTCCCTTACAGTTCTTCTGTTTATATAATATCATTTTTAAGTTTCATGCTTTTACGGAATTTGTGTATGTGTGTTTCTGTGTCTATATGTGTTTCTAGTGCTTTTTCATTGACTCATTTTTTCCTGTTCATATGTCTGTTTTGTCTTATTAAATTTTGTTTGTTTTTATTTTATTGCTTTTAATTTACAGTTATTTTTACATGTCTGTTTTTAAATGAAAGAAAGCAAAAAATGTAAATTTAGATAGTTGAGGTGGTGGGGAGGATCTAAGATGAGTGTGAGGGAGGAGAAACCATAATCAGAATATTTTACATAAAATATTTAAATAAATAAGAATTATACCCAAAAGAAACCGATCATAGGTAATGTTATGCTAGGGTAACTATAGTATGTCGAAAGCTGAGTAGCAATATCTGAGTCTTTAATCTGTAAAATTATCAAGGTAGTCACTAAATAAATAAATATGTAAGTAATAATAGCAATTTCCAGATCAGGAAGAACGCTTAGAATTGGGACGACACACTATCTAAATTACATAATTTCCCGCCGGGCAGTGGTGGTGCACACTGTTAATCTCAGCACTAGGGAGGGAGAGGCAGACAGATCTGTGAGTTCAAAGCCAGAATGCTCTACAAAAACTAGTTCCAGGACAGGCTCCAAAGCAGCACAGAGAAACCCTGTCTCAAAAAAACTAAATAAATAAATGCATAATTTTCAGTAAAACATGACAATCTATGAAAAGAAATGGGGAACTATGAACTAGATACAAGAAAGTAGACACTCCAAAAAAAATTGACTGAGATGTTTTATTTAACAGAAATGAAATAAAATTAGTTGTTACAAATATGCTCACACAAGCAAAATGATTCACAATTAAATAACAGATTAGTCTACAGATAAAGCTTCTTGGTGTCATAATTGACAACCTGAGTACAAATCCTAAGTCCAACATCATGGAAGGAAACAACTTACTCCTAGAAGATGTCCATTGACCTCTACATATGCACCATGGCTTACAAATACATACACACACACACACACACACACACACACACACACACACACAGAGAGAGAGAGAGAGAGAGAGAAAGAGGGAGAGAGAGAGAGAGAGAGAGAGAGAGAGAGAGAATTACTTAATAAAAATCAACAAATGTAGAAATCTCAGGCTAGAGGAATTTTTATCAAAAGGAAATAATAACAGAGACAACATTTTATAATGAGCATGTTATTTTTATTTAAAGTTTTATATTTCATGCAGGAGCACTATATATCATTTCAACTACCCACCCCATCTTCTTAATTCTGTGTAGTCACTCACTCCCAAATTCATGTCATCTCCTTTAATATTTCTCTCTCTCTCTCTCTCTCTCTCTCTCTCTCTCTTTCTCTCTCTTTCTCTCTCTCTCTCTCACACACACACACACACACACACACACACACACACACACACACTACTAAATCTTTTTAGTATTATCTGTGTATAAATGTCCTTAGGACTGACAATTTCACATTGGAGAAACACCTATCAGGATGCTTGTCCCTAGGGAAGACTGAATCTCCTTCTCCCAAAATACATTGATTGCCTGTAGTGAGGTCTTATGAAACATCCCTCATCATGTTGCCATGTCAACTGATGGTGTCATCATACAGTTCTTGTTAAGGCAATTAAACTATTAAGATTATAAAGATGCTTGCTCAATCATACCACAAGGACACTTGCTCAACAATGTTCATAGTAGAGGAGAGGAGGGGATATGAGAACATGTGGGAGCAGGATGGTCTAGAGGTAGAGGGACAGAGTGGGAGAGCAATGAAGATGCCATCTTGATAGAGAGAGCCACTATAGGGTTGGGAAGAAACTTGATGCTAGAGAAATTTCTACGAATCCTCAAGGATGACCCCAGATAAGATTCCAAGCAATGGTGTAGAAGGTGCCTGAACTGGTCTTTCCCTGTAATCAGATTGGTGAATATCCCAACTATTATCATAGAGCCTTTATGTAGTAACTGATGGAACCAGATGCAGATATCCACAACGAAGCACCAAGACAAGCTCCAGCAATCCAATTGAAGAGCGAGAGGAGTGAATATATGAGCAAGGAAAGTCAAGATCATGATGGCAAAGCCTACAGGCAGTTGAACCAAGCTTGTGGAAACTCATGAATGCTAGACCAACAGCTTTGGAGCCTCCATGGGACAGGACTAGGCTATCCATATGTGGGAGACAGTGGTGAAACTTGGACTACCTGAGAGGCCTCTGGCAGTGGGACCAAGATCTACCCTTGATACAAGAGCTGGCTTGTTGGAGCCCATTTCCTATGGTGGGATGCCATACTCAACCTTAATGCAGTGGGGAGAGGCTTGGTCCTGTCCCAACTTAATGTGACAGACTTTGTTGACTTCCATCTTACCTGTTAGGATGAATGGAAGGAGCTTGGTCTGGGGAGAACGTGACGGTGGATGGGAGGAAGAGTGGTGGTATGTAGATCTGTAGTTGGAATATAAAGTGAAATTTAAATAAAGAAATAATAAGTAAATAAATAAGATTATGTGAATGCAAATTCCAATAGTCACCCTTTATTTTTAAAAGAAATCCTTTAAAATTTCTGTAATTGAAAATTTATCTGCAAAACCACCATTTAGACACTGTGGATAAACTCTGACTACAAGAGACTTTTATTCCTTTTGTCCTGGTCCAGATATAAACCTTTTTTATTGGTCCTCTATTTCCCCTTGTTTCCTTCCTCTGATGATCTATAGCTCCCTACTGTTTCTGCTAGATCATTTTGGTATACACTCCTGGCAGTGGGACTACTCACTGTCATCTTGAATCTACTCTTTGCCAACTTCCTTGCACAGACCCACACTGTCTCTCTTGCCTCCACTTCTCCCCTTCCCTCAGTCTTCCTTGGAAGTCTCTCAATTATTTTTCAAAAGTTTCTTCAGGAATTCAGGATGACAATGGTATGATCCATCTCAAGTGATTACATTAAAACTCCTGCTAAGTGACCAGAGAATCCCCTTCTATACAGAATGTCCTCTTCAATTGATCTAGAAGTACCCACTCCAACAAAGACCCTCCTTAGCTGGAAACAGCTATGATGATCCTAACATGCATTTTCTATATCTGCTTCTAGTTTGGAATGATAGTTTTTGTTAAACGACTATACTTCACTGCTTCCCTTATGGCCAGAAGATCAGGACTCCAAGAGGAAATATGATGATTCCTTATAAAAACATTTTTCTGGTCCTTATAAGAAGTCACAGACATTTTTTTCACAGTCATTCTCTCATCCATCTGCATGGTCATATGGGTTAACAATCCAAATCACTGAAATTAGGCCCGTCCACCATGCGCCTGCCAATAAACATGACCCTGCCTGTCTAAGGTTAAAAAACAAAAGTTAAAATAGCTGAAAGGAATAATCACTAAAGGGATTAAATAATAAATTTGTTGTGAGAAATAAAAATATCACAAAACTTGATGACAAATCAAGAAATACTGTGTCAGCTAAAACACAGAGATAAAAAAGCAGAGGAAATAGAGCCTCATAAAATGTGAGGCTCCATTGGGATACCAGGATATGTACAATGAGAGAACAAGAACAAAAGATAAACAGAAAAAGGGGAAAGCACTTAAAGAAACAAAAGGTGAATTCTTCACAAATTCATTTTAAAACAATACCACGCTTAGCAAGGAACATCAACAAATAAATATAATTAGTAAAATGCTGTTACTCAAAGATGAAAAAGAATCTTGAAATAGCAAGGCAACCCTAATAAAATTAGCAGCTAACATCAGAAACAACAAAGTCAGAAAGAAACATTCTTAGTGTTTAAAGAAAAAAGTCAGCCAAATAACTTACATACAGCAAAATTATCCTTAAAAGCCAATATGACAGTCTCAGATGAATAGAAGCAGTTGCTGCTGTTGTCATACCTACTTTACAAAAAACAGTAAAGATAGTTCTTCAGCAGTAAGCAAATGATGCCAGATAGTGATTCAAACTCACCTGAACAAAAAGCACATATGTTTGAATACTGTTGTTTATAAGACACAGACTATTAAATCTTTGTTATGAAGATGGAGCTTTAATATATTAACTAAAATGAGCAAAGTACAAAGAGAGAAATAATAGAAAACATCACTTATATGTAGAATTTAAGAAAGTTGAATTCATGGAAATAGAGTAGCATAGAAGTTATAAGAAGCTGTGGAAAGAGTGGCAAAAAAAAGGCGGGGGTTGACCTCCATCAATGTGGACAAAGTTTTAGTTAGAAGGATTAAGTTCTGGTATTCTATTACACAAAATCATGAATATTATTAATAATAACATGCTGTCTGTTTCAAAATAGCTATAAGGAAGAAATTTAAATCAGTTTAGTTGATAGATATCCTAATTAGCGTGATTTCATCATTTTATAATATATCGAGGTATCATATTGTATCACATAATTACTTGTTCTAAATATAATAATAACATATAAATGATATATTACTGTGTCCTCAACATAAAAATATATCTTATATAATGTACACATAGATAATTTTTCAAAAAAACCACAGGGTAGGTATACACAGTAACATATTTTAAATAATAACGGCATTTTTGAGTTTATAATATTAGTACACATAAGCAAGCAATTTGTACTAGTGAAAAGGTAAAATGAATAGAGTATATAGAGTAACACTTCTCAGTATTACTAGAAGTAAGCAGGTATGAATTTGAAGTAATATTAATCTCAGAATGCTGGAAAAATGCTCTTATTGAGAGAAATCTTTGTGACCCTGGATGCGACTAAAAATCTCTAGATATAACAACAAAACCATGAAAACTAAATGAAAATGTATTTAAATCTAAATTTATCAATTTTAAAATTTTGTGTCTAAAAATGCTATCAGAAAAATGGAGAAGAGTTAGATTTGTTGGTGCATTTGTGTGATAGAGGCAGGAGGTCATGACTTTGAGGTCAGTAAGGAATACATATAGTGAAATGCTCTCAAAATCAAAACAAAACAAAACAAAAAACTAAGAAAAGGGAGAGGGCAGTAGAAAATCAACAAACGAGAGAAAATAATTTAATTTAATTAATATGTCCAAATAGAGACTTGTATCAAGAATATATAATTTAGCTGGGCGGTGGTGGCACACGCCTTTAATCCCAGCACTCAGGATGCAGAGGCAGAGGCAGGCAAATCTCTTTGAATTTGAGGCCAGCCTGGTCTACAAGACCGAGTTCTAGGATAGACTCCAAAGCAACAGAGAAGCCCTGTCTTGAAAAAAAAAATGAATATATAACTTAACAATAAAAAAATCTTTATCCAGGTAAAAATACACAAAAGATTAAAGAGTAGATACATAGATGTTTATAATAACATTGTTTGAAAGCTTCAAATACTTGAAACTTCATGAACAAATAAAGAAAATGTAGTACGTTGACATAATGGGATATCATTCAACAATAAAAAGAATATCACACATACTACAAAATGTATTTAAGTCATGAAAACAGGCTGAAAAAAGTTATTCATCAAATATGTTATATAATTCCAATCATATATAATTAAAATGTGAAAATTCAATATAAAGAAAATTGATTAGTGATTATTTAGACACATAAGAATGCACTAAATGATGCTTTCTAAAGGCCATGGTATTTCTTTTTTATATGATAAATACTTCCTGAATTTTGGGGGATGACGGTGGTGCACATGTATACATACTTAAATAATTCAAATGTGCACTTTAAATAGATGAATTCTATCATTTGCATGCAATATTTTAAAAGCTATTTTCGAAAAAAACAACTAATTAAAACAAAATTACATGGATATGGTATGCACAAATGAGGTATTTTATTATCATTACAAAACTATTAATCAATAAGCAAAGCCAATTAAATACTAATATGTAAAACCTCTAGAGATAGGAGTCCTAAAAATGAGTTAGAGCCTGATTTCAGTGATTAAGTATCTTAATTTCAATAGTTAGCCAATGTTAGTAGCTAAACAAAAGGTACAAAATGACTTAGAAATATATTGCTTGTGAACACTCAAAGGGCCAGAGCTAATGTAAACAAATGAGAGAAGAAATCAAGATTGAGGAAATTACAGAAATTTACATGGGGTCTACACAAGTTTTTTTAAGCTACTGATTCTCTACCCTGGCTGCATATCGAGATTATCAGGGGACCTTTTAAGTTAGTAAGCCTGGGAGGTGGGGCCTGAATCTTGGCATTTTTAACATTTCCTGTAGGAGAACAAGGGATTGCCAGAATGGAAAACTACTAGTCTAGGCCAATTGAAACTGGATATGGCCAAAACAGAAAGAACCAAGGGAGATTTTCCACCTGGAGAATTGATCTAATTAGGACTTTTGGTAAACTTTGGGGGCTGTACAGAGGCAAACACCTGGGCATAGCAGGTCAAGTTAATTGTCAAGTCTAACTCCTGCATTATAGCCCTGCCTTTCCCAATTTGATTTGGTGTGCTAATGTTCACAAAAGGGAAAGCTTTCATTTCATATTGCAATGACACATTACCAGATCCCAGGTGAGACTCCACATCAGTGCCCTTTGCTGTGCCCCACAGCCTTGCTGCTTCACAGTCTGAAATTAGGTTTAAGAGGCAGGCAATTCTTAAATGGGCTATTAATGCATTCAGTCCTATTCCCCAATTCTTCTTCCAAACTTGCCTGAGGGCTTCAAATCTTTATCTTAAATACTGCTCTTTCAAAGCTACATTACATAATCAGTTCAGCAATAAACCTTTCAAGTTATATGGCTTTTAGTCAAAGCAAATCTTTTGGCCTGGTTTTCTTGCCAAGACTCATGACTCCTGCCTGTCTCATCCAATGAGCACAGTAATAAATCTCCTTTGCTGAATGCCAACAGCATGCTAGGCACTGTAAGGCACTTGGGACTTGGGAGATGGTGAAGAAGTTGTAGCTGGAATCTAGTGTCTTGTTTACTTTATCCTGCCCATTCACCCTTTTGAAGATGTTAAAACACCCCTTACTTATAGCTAACTATCTCCAGTGTCTACAATTGCTGTTTTTGAATGCAAATTTGTTCCACATTATTTATCATCAAGCTGAATTTCTCTCTTTTATTGCTCAATCTCCTTGTTCCCTGCTTTCCCTGCTCATAGAGATATATGTTCAGTGTTATATGTATATGTTGGTACCTATTGAAAGTTATCCAATTCTTTGGTTAGCTTTTTAAAATCTGTTTGTGTGACATCTTTGCTACTTTACTTGCTTTTTCCCAGAGTAGATAAAACCCTCTCGGTTACAATTGCTTCTACCAGCCCCATTAATACTTAGTTCTTACATTTACATAGCAGACTGTGATAAACAATTAGGAACATGTTTTCTTGTCATGACCACATTAATTTTTTTGCCCTAAAACAAGCAAAGGGTTATAGAAAGTCCTAAATTCTGCCTTAGCCAACAGCAGTGCTTCAGGATAGGGATAGGCAAGAAGCAGACCTAACTTTGAACATTTTTACTTCGTAGGCTAAGGTGTTTCATGCCACTTTTTTTTTTTATTGTTTGCTTCTGTCGGGATGTATTGTTAGAAAATTCCCCATGGAAGATTCAGAGGAATTAGCACTGAGATTTCAGAATGTCTTGAGCCCACTGCACAGAGTCACACTTCAAAGATGAGTCATAAATGATTGTCCCATTGTCTTCAAGTACACAGGATGCAGATAACAAAGAACTAGACATAACTGTTAGACTCTACTGAGAAAGGGCTGAAGTAGTTTAGAAATTCAAACGAGATGCAAAGATTCCATTATCATCTTTTCAAATTCATAATTCCCCATGGTTTTTATTTTCTGTAATAATCATCTCTGATTCATCACTTTCTCATTTCTAATGTTAATTCAATGATTTGAGTTCCTGATCATATCCATTTGGTCATAAGTACAGATTACATTTATAGGACTTTGTATATAGGAATGTATAGGAGTGTAGGTTTAACTACTAATTCTGAGTAAACTTTTGTAAACAATTTACCTTCCTCAGCCACAATTTGCTCATATGAATATATATATATATATATATATATATATATATATATATATATATATACATATATAGCTGAGTCTCAACACTAAATCAACACTAAAGACTTTTGTTTGGGTCCAAGGGCCTAGAAAATATTAACAGTCAATACTTATCTAGAACTTTGTATGTGCCTGGACGCTGAGACATGAGTCATTGCACTTAATCTTCATGACATCCCTATAATTTAGGGCATTATTTCTTTTCAACAAATAGTGCAATTGAGATATAGCATGACTCAGAAACTTGCACAAGATGTATAGCTAGTAATTGATAGCACCATGTTCAGAACCAAAGCAGACCAACTGCAGAGCCTTCTCTCTTAAGTGTTACTCTATGCCTGGAAACATTAGACTTGGCTTAAGTGGATCAAATGCTAACTTAAAACTCCCAAATACTGAACTTCTGGGCCTGTCCAAAGATTTGGAGGCCAAAGTCACACTGTTCAGGGTTCCCTAAATGATTATGGAAACATTTCTTCTTCACCTTTGTGTCTAATAACTTAGGACTGAGAAGGAAGAAGCGTTTTGCAATTATCTGGCAGTGGAGTACGATCTGTAAGAATTACCAAAATGTACTTTGCTCTCAACACAGCTACTGCCACCAGTTTGGTACTGTAAGAGCCAAAATCCTTCTCTGGCCTGGAAAGCAGTCAGTATCCCCTCTAGCCCTTACTGTAGTAATTGCAATAACTGATACTTGCTTAAAGTTGAAAATGTGTTTAGGTGGATGGAAACCTCTGTGATTGATGAAGACCTTGGGTGCAGGCTTGTAGTGTGGCTTTGTATAATCCTTTCCTAGGCATGCCAAGAAGCTCCCTGGAAGGGCTCCCTCTGCAGGCAACCATGTACAGCCAGGTGTCAGTTGTGTTTTCAAAACTCTATTCCATAGAACTATCTCTAGGGCATACAGTGTTGATTCCTATCCCTATCAACCTAAAGCCTGCTAGTACAGAATGCAGGAATGCAGGGATATTGATGGCAAGTACTAGATAGATTAGGATCATATAGAGTCTTCATTAGGTCTGGCCCAACTAAACCTGCTACTTATAGATTTGAGGGGGAAACTTGAGAAAAATGAAAACAAAAAAAAAAAAAAACTTTTCTTCTATGAGCTTCAGTTTCCTTGTCTGTACAACAAAGATACTGGACTAGGTGAGTCGCTGTGTCATTATTAAGGACAGTAATTACTTAAAATGCAATTATAAAGTAACAAAGACAAATACATACAGCAAAATAAAACATAATGGGATGCTTGAGAATAAGGAAGAATTCAATAGGCCAAGCAAAGGACGGTTAAACAAACCCATCTCAGTCTCCCGTGGGCTCTGGGATGAAAACATTAACTGACTACTAAGTTTTGAGGAGAATCAGAATTGGATTCCATTCCTCCCAATCTCTAGCTCTTCTTCCAAAAGTAGCTCCAGAGATTCCTTTGAGATTCCCAATGAAAAATGGATTCACTCTACAATTCTGGACAGGTATGGTGGTACAAATATTTAATCTTAACTCTCAGGAAGCAGAAATAAGCAAGTCTCTGGTCTATAGAGCAAGTTCCAGATTATTAGGAGGTTTATAGTTGGACGCTGTCTCCAAAACAAACACATAAAACAATAACAACGAATGAGAAGTTCTTTTTCAATGGTGTGTATACATGAGTAGCAGAGGGGCTAATACCTGTATTTGTAATAGACCTTTAGCTGAACACTGTGTGAACCAACATAAATGACTGCATGTGAGAAAGTAAAGGGGAAAATATAAGAACATGTGAAAAGGTATGAGTGAAGATAAATAGGGGATATATAAAAGTGTCTTGGTATTTATGTAATAATTAACATGATTATTTAGAAATTGCGTGAGAGAATCTGGGAAGTAAATATCAGGAAGTGTGTGAGATTACCGTTTTGTGAGAGAATGAGCATATTAATAGTATGCACGTATAAATGGGTGTAAATGGGAAACATACAGGCTGGATCTTCAAAAATCACCATTTTACAAGCGCATGACACTTTAAAATTGGAAATTTCTTATATTTCAGCTTTCCGAAATATAAGAAACGTGTATGCATAGATAAGCATATGTATATGTTCAAGCAGATGTTTCGTGTGAATGAGCTGTGTGAAATCAAGAATATGCATGTTTGTGGAACCTGTGTAAATATGAGTCTACATGTGAGTTCATATGTATGCGTGTGTGTGTGTGTGTGTGTGTGTGTGAGAGAGAGAGAGAGAGAGAGAGAGAGAGAGAGAGAGAGAGAGAGAGAACACGGAGAATCTAGTCATTGGTCTTTGTGCTAGTGAACACATGCAATCCTTCAACTCATAACTTTCCCAGCAAACAAGCCTTCCAAGCTGAAATTTTCCACACAGGCTTTTCCACCCCAAAGGAGGCTTTATTTATTTTTTCTTTTTGCTCTGAGCCTAACGCCTAGCCATTCTGGACTGAGAAGAGGAGTAAGTGCCCAGCTCTACTCAGAGAATAATTGGGAACATTTTGCTACACACCGAAAACTGGAAAATGACTGGCGTGTGGGGCTGAAACAGTGCAGGTTGTAGCCGGCAAGACAAAGGGCCCCTCGGCTACTTTATTTCTTCTCTTTAAAAGTAGCCCCTAAGTGACTGAAATATCGCTCACCACCACAAGCAGTATGAAATTTCACCACCAGTTGGAGTTACGTAACTGTCTCTATGGCAACCAAAGCCCATAAACATGCAGTATCATTGTTGGCCTGTTACATAGCAGTGGTTTTAATGCCCACACCATTCTTCCCCTTCAGTCCTTTCCGGGTTGTTTTCCACTTTTATCCCCTTCCTTCTAATTTCCTTTCCTGTCAAAGATAAGAAAATTAAATATAGAACAAAATGAGTGAAAACTGGAGCTTTTTAAGCAATGGGTGCGCATGAGGTGAGTCCTCTGAAGTGCAGGGAAGGTGCTCAGCTTGCCTGCAGGCCAACTAACACGAGGGAAATTACTGCCTCCCACCACTGTAACACAAACCACAGACACGTATTCTGTGGTAGCTACAATAGAAGGAAAACCAGACAAGCTGAAAAGAAAGCAGACAGGGGGGCCAAGAGAAACCCAGAAAAATTTGAACTTCTGTGAGTTCTTGCTTTTAGTATTTCTAGAACTTTTGGAGTAACAAGTTGGGGAACATATTGGTAACAGGTGTTTCTGATCTTGACAGAATGGAGACTGGGGAAATGGGAATGAAACCTTCCACAGCAATATCTCTGCTTTCTCCACATCTTGGGAATACATTGTTTTCCTCACCCAGATCAAAAGGCAGGCTTAATCAAATGGTGCAACATGGGGCACTGAGGTTTGTAAATATTGATTCCTAGATCCTTCTCTTCTCAGCTGTGTGATTACAGAGAGTGAAAAATATCTTTAGATTTCTCATTAGCTGGGAAAGTGTTCTTCAATCCCCTGTTCTGATATTTACCTCAGACATAATCCATTTCAACCATGAATTACTTAGAAATAAACTATTTGACTCTTTGTGAAGTCTCTACAGATCTTTCCTCTGACCCTGGGACTCACTAGATGCTTGCTATTTTCTCCTGAGAAGCCCTCCAAATACCATAACACCCCCGAGACTTCATAATTTCTAGTCAAACAGCATCATTTCTTTCACTCATTCCTCATGAGACTTGGCATCTGATTTTTTATTCTGATCATTTCCTTGTGTTCAAGTTCATGGTTTATTATCTCCCCATTAACGTTTGAGCCTCAGATATTGACACAGTCTTCCCAGCTTACGTCTAGCCAATTAGTTATGTAGTAAAGTCCAGGAATTGGACTATAGTCCAGGGTTGGAGAAACAAAACATAGAAAAGAGAGAGGGTGGTGAAAGAACATTGATTTTTCTAGATTCGATTTCTGTAATTGTGAAAAACAAAACAAAACCAAAAACTTGACCTTGGAGGTTTTTGCCTTGACTTCAATGCTTATCTGCTTAATCCCATTTCCACACCCATCACTACCTGAACCCTGGCATGGCTTCTGCATGTGTGATAAGCATAGATAGCATCCACAGTAGCCTGCTTTGTTTCTGCCTTGATGCCCAGAAATGATAGTCTTGCTAAGAGTTCAGTATAGCTAATTTTGATGTCCACATATATGTTAATCCTTATAAAAGCAGAACTGGCCCACGGCTTTTTTTTGGGGGGGGGTCTTATAAAGTTGCTATTCTGTGATAACTTTGAAATTACCCTTAAAACTGAGACAGTGTCAAAAACAGCAGCTAGTGTCAAGTGTCATATGTAATTAAAAAATGAAAGGTTCTATTAGTTAAACTTTCAGTCCTGTCTACTGTTTTTGACAGTAGTGTTTCCAGTTTCTTCATATAAAGGGCAGAAGAGATGGCTTATAGAATTGTACTGTTAAGCATGGAGAGGTTGATTCTGGTATGGCAGTGGGGGAAAATAATATCCCCTGGAACAAAATAGTTTACCCTGGACTATCAAGAAGATGAAAATAGTTAAAAGCTTCCCCACTAATGTAGCCTAGAGAATTGGTAACACCCTTACTTTATTATTAACTCGGTGTTTTTTTTTTTTTTGTCAGACAAATCCTTTACTACAATGTTTCAATTTTCTCAGCTGTAAAAGTAGTTGTAGTGAAGGCTAAATGATAGAATTTAACATCCTGCTTAAGACATAATTGAAATATAATAAATGGCAGGTTAGAGGAGGGTAATACTAGCTACCTTTTTATTAAAATAATACCTGAATTTGTCACTCTTTATATCTTACCAATAAATGATAGTTCTCTTCACTGATCAGCACAACATACAAATGTAGAGTTCCACCAACTTTAAAGGCCCAGAAAAACAGACTCAAGGAAACAAAATCACTCCATTAAGCCAGCTTTCTCTAAATGTATATATATATTGGAATGGATGTTACAGGTTCTGGCTCTTTCTGTTATCCACCATTTGGGGTATAAGGATAATTACAGAGCCATAAATAACCCCAGCAGAGAAATAGTACTGGGGTAGAGAGGATTATGATACATAGTATGTGTTAATACATTCAGCTCAAATGAAATCTGTGTTGTTTAAAGCCTGATATATTTTCCAGGAAAGAGGCCTCCATTACTAAGCTAATTTGCAAAGTTTCATACAGTCATTGTTGAAAATTCTATCACTTAGATGTCAATGATGTCAATAGGCCCAAATTATTCTTGTGACTCAGTCCACAGTAGTTTTTAACTGCCATTATTGGACCTTGCATTATGCCCAATTATTGAGGAAATTGTGGCAAATAAACTAGATCTAGTGTTTGTACTCATAATGCTTTTAGTATAATAGTTATGTTCTATAATTAGCCGCTCAAAGTGACTCATGGGCAATTTCCTGCGTCTCTGTGTTCAGTTCCCTTATCAGTAAAAATGTATAAGCCAGTACACATGAGAATTCCACTATGGACCTACAGTACCACACTTTTCGTTAAAGGCCAGATCTATGCTCAAGAAATTAGAAGAACTACCTCCTACCTTCTTTGATACTCACCTTTGCCAAGGCTAAACAGTATGCCCTAGGTTATGTAGACAAATTCAAGCCATGTCCTGAGCTTCCTCTCAAAATCAACTTTACATTTGTAGCACAAATAAAATAAATCTGCTAGATAATATTTGCTTAATCACATTCTGTTCCCAAATAGACATCAAACAAACAAGATGAAAAGAAAGACATTGTTAATGCTTTTAATAACCCAATAATATTTAAATAAGTCAATAATTGTCTTATTAAATCTAAATGAAGAGCAGAAAAGTAAACTTTCCTGGAGCTCTCTCTACTTTAGCTGTGGAATCCTTTGGTGCAGAAAGAGAATTGTTCCATTGACTATGCAAGTCAGGTTGAGCTGAGAGGAGCAATGAGTAAAGAACACCAAAGTTGTTGCTTGATAAAATCTGTTTGGAACAGACAAAGGAATTCAGTGTATCAGAAGTGGTAATGAAAACTGCAAACCTCTTGTATGTATAGGAAAATGTACGAAGAATCTTAAACCAATTAAAAATCATTTAATCCTAAAACTTAGACGAGAGTCTAAGACTTTCCATGATGCCAACTTGCACACATCCTATTTCAGCTGACTAAGTTGTTTCTGACAGATAACACCACAAATCTACCAAGGCATTTGATTGAGATTTAAAGCCGTTCACTGCCCTTCACAAACTAAATGGACAGAAGAAAGTTGTACTGCTTGTCCACATTACCCTTCCATATCATCTGTAAAATAAACCATTATGCCATACTCTAATAATTTTGTCAGGAGGATTAGCCCCATTGTTATTTGTAAAGAATTTAGAGAAATACTTGTTATAATGTCGACACTGTGCAAATACTTATTAAATAAAATAGGCAGATTTTATTTAATTTTGAACTAGCCCAATACTCCAAAACAACCAGTAAGTAGGAGGAGGGAGTCTTACAGATTCGTACTATGTCTTCTCTGAAGCTTTCACCTTGTCCGCCTCTACTGAAGATCTGGAACACTCATTTCACCTCCAAAACTTCATCACACTTCCAACACTATAATGCTATTCTCCACTTTTTCCAGCCACAAAGAAAAAAACAGCTGAAAGCACCCTCACACGCATTGCCTTGGCAAATCACCATAACAATTCCTAGATACAGATTCCTTCACATTTTAGAAATGAGAAATCAATTAATCTGTTAAGGTTACTAGTATAACTGCTTAGGCTTAACCTTATGTTACAGTAGACTTAAGCTACTGAAAATTTGGCCTCACCTTCTTTGTTCCTTGGTAACACTAGAAATGTAAGCATCGGTTTGGCCATTTCTAGGAATTTCAATTACCATCTGCAAAATTTAAGGTATCTGGCCTTTGTTCTAAATTCCATTTCTAGTCCTAAGTGGAAACCTGTTATTATAAACTATCCAAAAAGAGATGGGAGGGATTATCCCTTAATGAGATAATGTATTTTTTATTCCCAGAAGCCTCTTAGTGAATGCAGATGCGTGTATCCCTTTCTATCAGGAAACAGTGGTGGCTCTGGCACGCAGCTTGCCTCAGAAAAGCTTGACTTTTCCTTTTCTTTATTCCCTTTCTGCTACTGGCAAAAAGCTATATATGCTTTCTTCTGGCATTAGCTTTTCACCTTTCTTCTGAAGCTTCCTTATGCCTTTGCCATGTGATTGCTTGTTCTCCTCCACAGCGAAAGGCACAGCTTTGTCTCTTCCTCTTCACTCTTTCCTTTCTCCTGGGAGCTACTTGCATGCCCTCTTGTTTCTCTCTTACGAGCTAATGACTTTGTCCTTTGTCTTCATTTTGAGTCAGTTTCTAAATTCTTATGTTAGTGAGACTAAAAACCATGAAAAGGAACCTCAATTTTCCCAGTAATGACATCACTTCACTTCTAGCTCAGAATACATTACTAATGTTCTACGATATCAGAAAAAAAACCTCCCTTATATCTGTGCCACAACTCTCTTATCTACTCAATGACTGAGTGTGACAAGATGATTTCAGAATTCTAATAAAGCACACTTGTTTATATTGAACCAGGAATGAGATCCTTCTATGTCACTCCTTGAATTTCCCCTGAAGAATTTTCAAGAGTTCGTAGAATATGCTCAGCCTGCTTGCTACCCTTCTGTGTTCTTGCTCTTTTCCTTTATTTGGCACCAAGAGGTTGAACTATTTTTAAGACAGAAGACTGCATTCTTTAGTTGAAGTGACTGAGCCCATTAAGACCCTCAGAGCAGAGAATATCTGCTTTTAGATCAATGGCTTTGAACTGGAATGTATTCTTCCTTAGTACCCTGGAAATATGTGGATTATAAAAGCATTCTTTTCTAGGGATTTTACTTTACTGGATTATTTGGAAGCAGTAAGAATGATTTTTTTGACAGTGTATTCATGCTGTATATACGAGTCTGGCCTTGAATTCATTATTCTTTATCCTTAGCCCCCTAGTTCTGGGACTACAGGCATGGACCACACATTGCTGGCATTTACTTTTCTTTTTTTTTTTTTAATAATTTTTTTTATTAAGAAAAGAAGAAAAAAAACATAAACAAAAAACAAGTTTCCACCTCCTCCCAGCCTCCCATTTCCATCCCCCTCCTCCCACCTTTCTCCCCCTCCTCCCACCCTTCTACCCCTCCCCCAACTCCTCTCCCCCTCCCTCTCCAGTCCACAGAGCAGTCCAGGTTTCCTGCCCTGTGGTAAGTCCTAGGTCCTCCCCCCTCCGTCCATATCTAGGAAGGTGAACATCCAAACTGGCTAGGCTTCCACAAAGCCAGCACATTAAGTAGGATCAAAACCCCGTGCCATTGTCCTTGGCGTCTCATCAGCCCTCATTGTTCGCCATGTTCAGAGAGTCCGGTTTTATCCCATGCTTTTTCGGTCACAGTCCAGCTGGCCTTGGTGAGCTCCCAGTAGATCAGCTCCACTGTCTCAGTGGGTGGGTGCATGCCTCGTGGTCCCGAATTCTTTGCTCATGTTCTCCCTCCTTCTGCTCCTCATTGGGACCTTGGGAGCTCAGTCCAGTGCTCCAGTGTGGGTCTCTGTCTCTGTCTCCATCCATCACCAGATGAAGGTTCTATGATGATATGCAAAATATTCGTCAGTATTGCTCTCGGATAGGGTCATTTCAGGTTCCCAATCCTCAGCTACCCAAGGAACTAACTGGGAACCTCATGATGGGCACTTGGGAGCCCCTCTAGGGTCAAATCTCTGGCTCACCCTAAAGTGGTTCCCTTAACTAAGAATTGTGGTTCCCTGCTCCCCTATCCACCTTTCCTTTATCCCAATTCTCCTGATTCCCCAAATCCCCCCTCCTTCCCTTCTACCTTTTCTCTCCCCATCTCCCCTTACCCCCATCCCACCCCACCCCCAAGATCCTAATTTTCTCCCCGGCAATTGGGTCTACTTCCCTTAGCCAAGAGGATAACTATATGTTTTTCCTTGGGTTCACCTTCTTACTTAGCTTCTTTAGGTTCACCTATTGTAGACTCCGTGGCCCTAATTTATGGCTAGAAACCAATTATGAGAGAGTACATCCCATGTTCATCTTTTTGGGTCTGGGACACCTCACTCAGGATAGTGTTTTCTATTTCCATCAATTTGCCTGCAAAATTCGAGAAGTCATTGTTTTTTACTGCAGCGTAGTACTCTAGCGTGTATATATTCCATACTTTCTTCATCCATTCTTCCATTGAAGGGCATCTAGGTTGTTTCCAGGTTCTGGCTATTACAAATAATACTGCTATGAACATAGTTGAACAAATGCTTTTGTCATATGATAGAGCATCTCTTGGGTATATTCCCAGGAGTGGTATTGCTGGTTCCAGGGGTAAGTTGATCCCGAATTTCCTGAGAAACCGAAACACTGACTTCCACAGTGGTTGCACAAGATGGCATTCCCACCAGCAATGGATGAGGGTACCCGTTCCTCCACAGCCTCTCCAGCAAAGGTTATCCTTGGTGTTTTTGACTTTAGCCATTCTGACAGGTGTAAGATGATATCTCAAAGTTGTTTTAATTTGCATTTCCCTGATGGCTAAGGAAGTTGAGCACGACTTTAAGTGTCTTTTGGCCATTTGAACTTCCTCTGCTGAGAATTCTCTGTTCAGTTCAGTGCCCCATTTTTTAATTGGGTTAATTAGCATTTTAAAGTCTAGTTTCTTGAGTTCTTTATATATTTTGGAGATCAGACCTTTGTCTGTTGTGGGGTTGGTGAAGATCTTCTCCCAATCAGTAGGTTGCCTTTGTGTCTTATTGACTATGTCCTTTGCTTTACAGAAGCTTCTCAGTTTAAGTAGGTCCCATTTATTCAATGTTGCCCTTAATGTCTGTGCTTCTGGGGTTATACATAGGAAGCGATCTCCTGTGCCCAGCTCCTGTAGGGTACTTCCAACTTTCTCTTCTATCAGGTTCAGTGTGTTCGGGCTGATATTGAGGTCTTTAATCCATTTGGACTTGAGTTTTGTGCACGGTGATAGATAAGGGTCTATTTTCATTCTTCTACAAGATGACATCCAGTTGTGCCAGCACCATTTGTTGAAGATGCTTTCTTTCTTCCATTTTATACTTTTAGCTCCTTTATCGAAAATCAGGTGTTCATAGGTTTGTGGGATAAAATCCGGGTCTTCTATACGATTCCATTGGTCGACTTCTCTGTTTTTATGCCAGTACCACACTGTTTTCATTACTGTAGCTCTGTAATAGAGTTTGAAGTCAGGGATTGGTAATGCCTCCAGAAGATCCTTTATTGTATAGGATTATTTTGGCTATCCTGGGTTTTTTGTTTTTCCATATAAAGTTGATTATTGTCCTCTCCAGATCTCTGAAGAATTTTGATGGGATCTTGATGGGGATTGCATTGAATCTATAAATAGCCTTTGGTAGAATTGCCATTTTTACTATGTTGATCCTCCCAATCCAAGAGCAAGGGAGGTCCATCCATTTTTTGGTATCCTCTTCAATTTCTTTCTTCAATGCCTTAAAGTTCTTGTCAAATAGATCTTTCACTTCCTTGGTTAGATGTACCCCAAGATATTTTATGCTGTTTTTGGCTATTGTGAATGGTGAAGCTTCTCTGATTTCCCTCTCTGCTTTCATATCCGTTGTGTATAAGAGGGCGACTGATTTTTTTGGAGTTGATCTTGTATCCTGCCACATTACTAAAGCTGTTTATCAGCTGTAAAAGTTCTTTGGTGGAGTTTTTGGGGTCGCTTATGTACACTATCATATCATCTGCAAATAACGAAAGTTTAACTTCTTCCTTTCCAATTCGAATCCCCTTGATTCCATTATGTTGTCTTATTGCTATTGCTAGAACTTCAAGCAATATATTGAAGAGGTATGGGGAGAGTGGACAGCCTTGTCGTGTTCCTGAGTTAAGTGGGTTGGCTTTGAGTTTCTCTCCGTTTAATTTGATGTTAGCTGTCGGCTTGCTGTATATAGCTTTTATTATATTTAGGTATGACCCTTGTATCCCTAATCTCTCCAAGACTTTTAACATAAATGGATGTTGAATTTTGTCAAATGCTTTTTCAGCATCTAATGAAATGATCATATGGTTTTTTTCTTTCAGTTTATTTATATGCTGGATTACATTGATAGATTTTCGTATGTTGAACCAGCCCTGCATCTCAGGAATGAAGCCTACTTGATCATAATGGATAATTTTTCGGATGTGTTCTTGGATTCGATTTGCCAGTATTTTGTTGAGGATTTTTGCGTCGATATTCATGAGTGAGATTGGCCTGTAGTTCTCTTTCCTGGTTGAGTCTTTGAGTGGTTTTGGTATCAGAGTAATTGTGGCTTCATAAAAGGAGTTTGGTAATGACCCTTCTGGTTTCTATCTTGTGGAATACATTAAGGAGTATAGGTATTAGATCTTCTTGGAAGATCTGGTAGAATTCCGCATTGAAACCATCTGGTCCTGGGCTTTTTTTGGTAGGGAGGTTTTTGATAACCTCTTCTAATTCTTCGCGACTAACAGGTCTATTTAGATTGTTCACCAGGTCCTGATTTAACTTTGGTATATGATATTTATCTAAAAAAGTATCCATTTCCTTTACATTTTCCAATTTTGTGGCATATCGGCTTTTGTAGTAAGATCTAATGATTCTCTGAATTTCCTCTGTGTCTGTGGTTATGTCCCCCTTTTCATTTCTGATCTTATTAATTTGCAAATTCTCTCTCTGCCGTTTGATTAGCTTGGATAGTGGTTTGTCAATCTTGTTGATTTTCTCCAGGAACCAGCTTTTTGTTTCATTGATTTTTTGTATTGTTTTCTGTGTTTCTATTTTGTTGATTTCAGTCCTCATTTTGATTATTTCCAGTCTTCTACTCCTCTAGGTGAGTCTGCTTCTTTTTTTTCTAGAGCTTTCAGGTGGGCTGTTAAGTCTCCAATGTGAGCTTTCTCTGTTTTCTTTAAGTGGGCACTTAGTGCTATGAACTTTCCTCTTAGGACTGCTTTCATAGTGTCCCATAAGTTTGAGTATGTTGTTTCTTTATTTTCATTGAATTCCAGGAAGACTTTAATTTCTTTCTTTATTTCTTCCTTAATCCAGCTATGGTTCAATAGTTGACTGTTCAGTTTCCACGACTTTGTATGCTTTCTGGGGGTAGCATTATTGTTAAATTCTAACTTTAATCCATGGTGATCTGATAAGACACAGGTGGTTACTAATATTTTTTTGTAACTGTGGATGTTTGCTTTGTTACCGACTATGTGGTCGATTTTCGAGAAGGTTCCATGAGCTGCAGAGAAGAAGGTATATTCTTTCCTATTTGGATGGAATGTTCTATAGATGTCTGTTAAGTCCATTTGATTCATTACCTCCACTAATTCTCTTATTTCTCTGTTAGGTTCCTGTCTGATTGACCTGTCCATTGGTGAGAGAGGAGTGTTGAAGTCTCCTACTATTAGTGTGTGTGGTTTGATGGCTGCCTTGAATTTTAGCAATGTTTCTTTTATGTACGTGGGTGCTTTTATATTAGGGGCATAGATGTTCAGGATTGAGACTTCATCCTGATGAACTGTTCCTGTTATGAGTATAAAATGCCCCTCTCCATCTCTTCTGATTGATTTAAGTTTAAAGTCAACTTTGTTAGAGATTAGTATGGCCACACCTGCCTGTTTCTTAGGTCCATTTGCTTGATAGGCATTGTCCCAGCCCTTTACTCTGAGTAGGTGCCTGTCTTTGTGGTTGAGGTGTGTTTCTTGTAAACAGCAGAATGTTGGATCCTGTTTTCTTATCCAATCTCTTAGCCTGTGCCTTTTTATAGGTGAGTTGAGTCCATTGACATTAAGTGATATTAATGACCAGTGGTTGTTAACTCCGGTCATTTTTTTTTAGTCGTAGAGTTTGTGTGTTTCCCTTCTTTGTTTTGTGTTGGTGAAGGGTCTCTAGATGTCTGAGTTATTGTGGTCATTGTTGGACTCCTTGGTTAGTGATTTTCCTTCAATTACTTTCTGTAAGGCTGGATTTGTGGCTGCGTATTGTTTAAATTTGTTTTTATCCTGGAAAATTTTATTTTCTCCATTTATAGTGAATGAAAGCTTGGCTGGGTATAGTAATCTGGGCTTGCACCCATGGTCTCTCAGTTTCTGCAGTACATCTATCCAGGACCTTCTGGCTTTCATGGTTTCCATGGAGAAGTCAGGTGTAAGTCTGATAGGTTTACCTTTATAAGTAATTTGGCCTTTTTCCTTTGCAGCTCTTAATATTCTTTCCTTATTCTGTATGCTTTGTGTTTTGATAATTATATGGCGAGGGGATGTTTTTTTTTTTTGATCCAGTCTATTCGGTGTTCTGTATGCTTCTTGCACCTTCATAGGAAAATCTTTCCTTAGGTTGGGAACGTTTTCTTCTATAATTTTATTAAATAGATTTTCTGGACCATTGAGCTGCCCTTCTTCTCCTTCTTCTACTCCTATTATTCTTAGGTTTGGTCTTTTTATTGTGTCCCATATTTCCTGAATGTTTTGTGATGAGAGTTTGTTGGACTTGCTGTTTTCTTTGATCAGTGTGTTTATTTTCTCTATGGTATCTTCAGAATCCGAGAGTCTTTCTTCTATCTCTTGTATTCTGCTGGTTATGCTTGTTTCTGTAGTCTCTATTCGTTTACCTAGATTTTCCATGTCCAGACGGCCCTGTTTGTGTTTTCTTCTTTGCCTCCATTTCAGTTTTCAGGTCTTGAACTGTTTCCATTATCTGTTTGATTGTTTTTCCTTGGTTTTCTAGGGTATCATTCACTGATTTATTCAATTCTTCAAACTTTCTGTTATATTTCTCATCCATTTCTATAAGGGCGTTTTTTACATGCTGTTTAAGGGTGTCAATCACTTTCATGAAGTCAATCTTTTCTCCTTCCTCTTGATTAAGGGGTTCTTGTCCTCCCGTTGTGAGGTCGCTTGTTTCTGGTAGCTTCATGTTGCTTTTCAGCTTGTTGGGCGAATTCTTGTCTTGACATCGGCCCATCTCTTCTTCCAAATGCTCCCTATGGATCTTCTTTTACCGGATTAGGTCTCCTTGCCTACCAAACGCTGTCTCTCCCCAATGTTGGCTCTCCCAATGCTGGGTCTCCTGGCGCCGAAAGATCAGGCCTCCGTGCTGGTTGGGCAGCTTGCAGACAAAGCGCCTACCCCGCTTGGTGCAGGCAGGCCACAGAAACAAAGGAACTGCTGCCCGCCCGGGAGCCCCGGATACTCGGACCCAGCGCCCAGATAGGCTGGGCTGGGCGATGCCACGCGCCTAAATAGGGCAGTGGGGGCGAAGTGGGGAGGGCTCTGGACGGAAGCTGGGTGGGCCAGGAAGAAAGAGGCAGCACCCGGGGAGTAGAGGCCCTGCAGAAAGCCCAAGCAGGACAGGGGGCCAAGAAACCCCCGAGCTCCCCGTCCCAGGCTGGCGCCGTGGGCCAGAAACTCACCCCAATGCTGGGTCTCCTGGCGCCGAAAGATCAGGCCTCCGTGCTGGTTGGGCAGCTTGCAGACAAAGCGCCTACCCCGCTTGGTGCAGGCAGGCCACAGAAACAAAGGAACTGCTGCCCCCAGGAAGCCCCGGGTACTCGGACCCAGCGCCCAGATAGGCTGGGCTGGGCGATGCCACTCGCCTAAAGTGGGCAGTGGGGGAGAAGTGGGGAGGGCTCTGGACGGAAGCTGGGTGGGCCAGGAAGAAAGAGGCAGCACCCGGGGAGTAGAGGCCCTGCAGAGAGCCCAAGCAGGACAGGGGGCCAAGAAACCCCCGAGCTCCCCGTCCCAGGCTGGCGCCGTGGGCCAGAAACTCACCCCAATGCTGGGTCTCCTGGCGCCGAAAGATCAGGCCTCCGTGCTGGTTGGGCAGCTCGCAGACAAAGCGCCTACCCCGCTTGGTGCAGGCAGGCCACAGAAACAAAGGAACTGCTGCCCCCCGGAAGCCCCGGGTACTCGGACTCAGCGCCCAGATAGGCTGGGCTGGGCGATGCCACGCGCCAAAAGAGGGCAGTGGGGGCGAAGTGGGGAGGGCTCTGGACGGAAGCTGGGTGGGCCAGGAAGAAAGAGGCAGCACCCGGGGAGTAGAGGCCCTGCAGAGAGCCCAAGCAGGACAGGGGGCCAAGAAACCCCCGAGCTCCCCGTCCCAGGCTGGCGCCGTGGGCCAGAAACTCACCCCAGTGCTGGGTCTCCTGGCGCCGAAAGATCAGGCCTCCGTGCTGGTTGGGCAGCTCGCAGACAAAGCGCCTACCCCGCTTGGTGCAGGCAGGCCACAGAAACAAAGGAACTGCTGCCCGCCCGGGAGCCCCGGGTACTCGGACCCAGCGCCCAGATAGGGTGCGCTGGGCGATGCCACGCGCCAAAAGAGGGCAGTGGGGGCGAAGTGGGGAGGGCTCTGGACGGAAGCTGGGTGGGCCAGGAAGAAAGAGGCAGCAGAGAGCCCAAGCATGACAGGGGGCCAAGAAACCCCCGAGCTCCCCGTCCCAGGCTGGCGCCGTGGGCCAGAAACTCACCCCAATGCTGGGTCTCCTGGCGCCAAAAGATCAGGCCTCCATGCTGGTTGGGCAGCTCGCAGACAAAGCACCTACCCCGCTTGGTGCAGGCAGGCCACAGAAACAAAGGAACTGCTGCCCCCCGGAAGCCCCGGGTACTCGGACTCAGCGCCCAGATAGGCTGGGCTGGGCGATGCCACGCGCCTAAAGTGGGCAGTGGGGGAGAAGTGGGGAGGGCTCTGGACGGAAGCTGGGTGGGCCAGGAAGAAAGAGGCAGCACCCAGGGAGTAGAGGCCCTGCAGAGAGCCCAAGCAGGACAGGGGGCCAAGAAACCCCCGAGCTCCCCGTCCCAGGTTGGCGCCGTGGGCCAGAAACTCACCCCAATGCTGGGTCTCCTGGCGCCGAAAGATCAGGCCTCCGACTGGCTTTTACTTTTCTATGTGATGAGCTGAATTATTAATATTATCCTATAGCTCCTATTCCCTTTGATTTGGGGTAAGGACTCAATGTTTTTACAGTGAAGAAGTGAATCTACCTCTGAGTGGTCATATGCCATCACCTTCTCTAATAAAGGTTAATCCAGTTGAATTGGTCAATTATCTGACAAAGGGACCACCTCTCAGGAATTAGGGGTTTATATTAAACCATCTTAGAACTAGGAAGAATAATTTTCCCTTTAATGAGATAATGTATATTTCCTTCCCAGAAAACATTCTCTCTCTCTCTCTCTCTCTCTCTCTCTCTCTCTCTCTCTCTCCCTCTCTCTCTCTTCTCAGCATCCTTTGCCTTTTACTTTGGACTTCATTATTTCTCTAAAGTTCCCCTCCCTATTATGTGTCTGTTTCTCTGCCATATGGCTTATTTCCACAATCACTTGATTCAAATGGCATGTCTTTTTGTTGTTTGCTTTTGTTTTTCAAGACAGGGTTTCTCTGTGTAGTCCTCGGTGTCCTGGAATTAGCTCTGTAAACCAGGTTGAACTCACAAAGATTTGCTTGACTCTGCCTCCTGAATGCTAGCATTAAAGGCGTGCATCATCATCTCCTGTCAGAATGGTTTCTTTTCCTTCTCTTCTCCATTCCTTTGGGTAATGGCCAAGATTTAAAGCTAGATATTCTTGTTTCTTTTTTTTTATCTTTTCAACTCCAATAAAATTGTCCTTGAGTTTCCTTTTGAATCTACTCTTATTTTGATTAATAAGTCAAAGAACCACAAGGGGGAATGTGATTTCCCTAGTAAAATGCTGAACTCTCCAATATTTCTTAACACAATCTCACCTAACAAGTTTGCTTGAAGAGAGACTTGTACTAGTCACATTCTTGAGATCCTTGATAAAGTTCCACAGTCCCTGTTCTGAGAAGACATGACCATATAACCCAGATAATCACACAATAAACACAGGGTGCTCTGTATTTCTTTCCCAGTGTGACTTTAGGGAAAGTTTTATAAAAATATTCTCAACAATACTTCATAGATGTGGCAGGTGTTACAAATTCAATAAATAGAATCAGTAAATACAAGGAGAAAAGTAAAGATAGGACTTGTTTGGGGTACAGAGGAACCTGGTATCTAAGGAGAAAGGTTAGAAGAACTCCATGAAAATAAATATCAATCAATCCTGTAGTGTAAAGTGAAGAGGGACAAACAGAATTTTTAGCTAGGATGTGATGAAAGTAAAGAAATATACGTTTCTAATTCTGAGAAGTTAAACTTTTTTATTATTAATAAGGGTTTTAGTTCTGCCCTTGTTGAAATTGTCCTTTGGGGTAATGTATGGGACCCTACTAGACATTTTGGGAAAGCAAATAAAATCTCCAGTGCCCAGATAGTATGACCACATTTAAATTTCTTTGCCAGTGGGGTCCCATAGATCCCCCAATATTACAGACTATTTCCAATGCTCTTTATTACTCTCCAGAATTTGACTGTAAGACCCTATTTATGAAGACACAGCATATCTGAGTCATCGAAGACAGTAAAAAGTAGCTCACATTGACCCAGAAACTTCATCCTTACTAGCTAGCTTTCATAGTGCTGGAAGGTGTTATGCAAAGCTAAAAATGGAGACAAGTAATCATCAGTTATATCTTTCTATGGACCCTGCGAAATATAATAAGGACTGACCTGGCAAGACATGATCACTGTTAAAATAGTGGAATGAATATTATGGGATAACTAATCAATTTCTGAGTAGATTTGAGGTGTACTCCACAAGATGAAATCCATCTATGGTGAAATTATCAGAGCCAATTATCTGCAGTTAGTCTGGTCTTGATCCTTAGAGAAGAACCTACCACTATTACTCTGCTAGACACAGTATTAAACAGACTCCTAATGACTTATTATACATATAGATTAATGTGCCTCACAGCCTTCATATAAAAAGCTTCAATTTTCAGTAGATAATGATTAACACACACCCAAAACTGGTCAAGATACAAAATATAAGGGTCTGCAAAATTTTCATCCCTGCAAAAAACGTATATGCTTCACTTACTTCTCTTGAGTTTTGGGGTTCATTGTGGGAGAGGGGGGAGAAATAGTGTAAGAGCCAGAGAGGTTAGATAATTGCAAGGAAACTTTATCTTCTGAACATGTAGACTCATAGTGACTATGACAGAGCAAACAAGCACTGTGTAAACTGAAATAAGAAGAAATATCAGCATAGAAAGTAGAATTCAAAATGAAGTCCTACGCCTTGCTGAGCAAAAGAATAGCCAGTTTTGTTTCAGAATGTATCCCTTTTTTATGTTGGCCAACTACTACTGGGTATGAAGCCTGAACTGGAGTGTCTTTAATATACCTAGATACTTCGGTGGAGAATACTGATTTTACCTTTTCTAAAAAACATCAATTGCAAAAAGCTTCTTGGTTAGGGTGGGGCTAATATACTGTGTAAAAAGAGCGAGTAAAAATAATAAAAACACCAACAGAAAAAGAATGTGTCCCTTGATAATTAGACCTCACTTCAAGATAAGTTTTACATCCAAAAGAATTTGAGCACAAAATTTGGATGCCATAAATTTGTTGAAAAAGAGGACATGAAGACGGGTGGTTGGAGAAGTGGTGGTGAATCTGGGAGAAGACGGGGAGATAGTAAATATGATAATAATACACTCTATGAAATTCTTAAAGAATAGCACAGGAGTGACAGTTGTGTAGCTTGGTATGTTTGTAGGGCTCTTACTCCAGGGATCAGCCCAGTTCCTGAACATGAGATGGTGTTTTGGAACCTATTCACCATGCTGGGATGCATTGCCCACTCTTGATGCAGGGGAAGGAACTTGGTCCTGCCACAGCTTGATAAGCCATGCTTTGTTGACTCCCATGTTGAACTTGCCCCTTTCTGAATTAAGTTAAAGCAAGTAGATTGGGAAAGAGGCTAAGATGGGATGTGGGGACAGGAAACTGGAAGAGAGAAGAAAGGAAAACTGTGGTTGGTATTGAAAAAAACTTCCTTAAAAAAGAAAATTAAAATTTGAAGTAGGCAATACAAAATAAATAATACATATATTAATTTGAAAAAAGAAATTGGAAAATGTTCTTTGCTAATAAAAAAAATTGAAGGTATAGTCAGATAAAAGAAAACCAAGACCTGAACCTACACACAAATATTGACTAAAGGATTTTTTTCAACTATAATAGAAATAATCTTTAAAAAAATATCGAGAGTATCAGAAAAGAATTAACACTAGAGTAGAAGAACTTTAGACTAGACATTAGGTTATATTCACCACATAAATTAATAAACAAAAATGCAATAATGCTTTCAGCAAAAGTGATAGTGTCTAGTACTCCACACAAGACAACTAAAAGTAGATAATGTAATTAGACCTAAATGAAAGAGATTTACACTTGGCCTAAAAGATTAAACTAGTAATCCTAGTTAATATAAGCATACTGATAATAGTTGCAGTGCCGAGAATAACCAGTACAAAAATTTATACAAAGACTGAGAAAAAAAAAAGCCTATTATCAATATGTAAGTCTCTTAAAGTGTTCAAATAACAGAAATAAAGAAAAGAAGGAACAAACACAGACATGCGATTTTGGGTGTAACTAAGTGATAGAATATTTGGTTAACATGAATAATATCATAAATTTAACCCCTAGCACCCCAAAAGGCAGACTAATTCTGAAATACATAATTATCTCAAATGTAAATTGCCTTCATATCTTAATCAGAAAGATGAAGACCAATGGAGTTGTTTTAAAAACAAAGCTCACTTTATTTTTACACAAAATACTCTTAGAAACAAAGACACAAGTAAACTGGATGTGACAGCTGTGCTTTTATATATATATATATATAATGAATATTAATCATAATTATTCAGTACTGTTGTTGTATCTGTAAATATCCGATACAATCTCTTACACTACTTTTCCTGGGATAAAGGAAGCAAACAGCAGTTCACCTCATTGTATTGACAATAGAACAGAGCAATGATTTCTCACAAGCCTAGTCGACTGAACCAGTGAAATTTATTGACCTTAGCTTAGAAGTGCAGGTGAAAAGAATGGCTTTATCACGGAAAAGTTTCACCGCAGGATGGATGACTATTTCATGAAAGTTGCATCATGGAAGTTCTGTCTTCAGTTAATATTCTCCTTCCTACCTGGGAGGCAAGAAGAATTTGTGAGAATCTAAAAGTGTTCTTGACCATTCTAAATTTGCTTTGATTAAAAAAAAATGTTAAAAGCCACATTACTAGTTGCATAGGTTTAACTCTTAGTCTTATTCTTCTGATTTTATTACTATGACTGCTAAGTCAGTGACCATAGTATTCTGTGTCACATAGTCATGTTCTTCCCTAGTGAATAGCCACACTGAAAGAGTGTCTTTCATTTAGAGAAAAATAAAATTACTGGAATTATTATTTTGATCTGTTATCAGTGCCATAAAAGACATGATTAGACATTTTTTATATAGCCCCCAGGAAAAGTAACATAACACATGGGTGATTGTTGTGAGGTATGTCAAAATCAAAGATGGTTGTGGACTTTGTAGAGGTAAGGTACTTGATGTGGATAGGAAAGTATGCAACTGAGACAGAGCTTTCTGAGAATCGAATATCTGTGAGCACAAAAGAGGTAAGTTTATCATAAGCTTTGTCTTATGAAATGACATGTCTTTCTGGTGGAATGACAGTTCTGTCATTTTTCCTGTGGTTGAAAATGCATGAAATAAAGGCAGAGCTCTCTGACAAGATGGCAAGTCACAATGGAATTTTTATAGAGAAAATGTGGCAGGGCTGTCTTTCTGTGGCACAGAGTAGCAAGACTTATTAGTGAAAGTTCATATGAGTATGTCTTGAAAATGTCTGCAAGACCAGAGATTATATGATAATTCCTGAAAGTGGCGCACAAAGAATTCTAAGAAAGCTGTGACAGCAGTTCTATAGAACATCCTATCCTCCAGGTGACACATTCAATTGATGTTGAGCTATATATATAGTCCAAGAGGTAACTTCTCTGCATGTGGGAAAAACTTCAACAGGAAATAGAGACGGGAAGCATCGTCCATATTTACCTTTGATTTGTCAGGAAAAGTGAGTAGGAGGGAGGAAGAACTGCAAGTATTGGATTTTTGACTCTTAGTTCCAGGAAAGCCTAAGTGACAAAGAGGTCTATCAGAGCTTTTCAAAATCAAATGCCACAAGATTTGTGATGAATCAGAGGTCCTAGCAGAATCTGTGGATGCCCAGATGCTATATTTTGTGAACTTTCAGCAGGCTTTAAACCTTGAACAGCATTTCACCTAGGGCAACAAGTATTACAAAAATATGCAGATTGTTACCCCATGTAAGAAATTTATTTTCAGCCAAATACTTGGTTGTAACCTTTAAGTCACTGCCTTCTTAGGATCTATTGCTAACTATAGCGTCATAGTCTTTGAAATCCCATTTGACTTTAAGCAGCACTGTTTTTCTTTTACATATCAAAATTTCAGGCAAAGTATTGTTTCAAAAATGTTCAAAGAGAGAAAAGAGAGATTAAGAATGCAAACTTACTCCAAACTATGGAAGGCTTTTGAACACAAGGCACTTAACTCCAGATTTTACCACTCCCCAGTAATCTTAATCTTAGTTTAACATTTTATCTCTTTTGCTTTGTATAATACATGCATATATTTTATTACTTTTTATCCTTAGCTTAAAATAACCAATTTAAGTATACATTATAAAAAAGCTCATACTTTAGATGAAAAGGATTATAGTATTTAATTAACTTTTTAAGGTCATGCAGAAAATTTCACTTGGAGACTAGAATTGTTGACTCACATTTGTGATTCATTCATTCCACACTTATACAGCCACGCCTCTATATAAAGTTGTAGAAATAGTGAGGGCTTTAAATGAATATAAACTAGGATCAAATCACATTTTATCAACTATCATTGGATTATGATGAAAGGCTATCTCAAAGTGGGTGATTTATTAAGAAATTAAACACATTTCTCAAAGCTCTGGAGAAAATAATGTAAAGTTCAAAATCAAGTCCTTTTGTGTATCACCCCATAGCAGATACTGAAATGATAAGGGAAGATAATAGGACAGATGAAGGCAAAACTGGTTGTTACAGCAAATCTATTCTCACAATAGCCAAATCTCCTATAATAATAACTCTAACATACCAATCATTTTTAAAAGATCTAATCACATTCAAAGGTCTTAACTACCAACACTCATTTTATACATTAACCTGTCACACATGAATGCTGAGAGCATCACATTTAAACTATAATATATACTTTCTAGCTAGGGCAGGGCTTGAGAATAACACCTTATCTTTGATTCAGTACAGGTTTTATGCAAACATCTCCCAGATGCTTTCAATTCATACAAGAACTTTCCTGTTGCATACAGAAAACACTGTTCCACAGGAGTCATCTTTGCTTCTGGTTCTTACAATCCTTCTTCCCCTCTTCTACAGGAATTCCTGAGCCTTGGGAGCAGGCGGTGAGACAGAGATATGCCACTTGGGGCCGACTATTCAATAATCTCTTATTCGATGAACATTGATCATTCATAGTTCCCTTAGCTAATCACCATTGACTACAAGAAGATCCTCTGATGAGGTTTGAGAGATTCACTTATCCATATGTACAATTATAGGTCTTTGGCCATAGGTTTAATACTACATCCATTTAGCAGAATAACAACAGCAGGTTCTTCCTATTGGGAGATAATGGAGCAAAAAGTAGTAAGTGAATGAGAAGGATTTGAGGACAGATGAGGGGGGTATAGAAAAGAAGAACGAGTCCTTCTTGGTGATAGTTATTTCTCAGTACCCTCACACCTCTTTGGTTCATCCTTTGAAGTCTAGGTGGAAACAATTATAGCCACTGCTTTGCTAGTCACAATGCATAGTAGACTGATCTTAGTAAATCTAAATAAGGGATATCTAAGGGCCACAGTGAGAAAAAAATGGAGCAAATAATTTAAGATAGAATTTGAAAGCAGTAACCATTGCATTGAAACCACTTTGTACTCTGCCTCCCTGGGGAATTGCACCATGATCCTGTGATGTGATAAGAAGCTAGGATGCTACTGTGGTTATATTTAGGAAGTGGTCTTCTGTACCAGTGTGTGCAAGTGTACTTCCCACTTTCCTTTCTATGAGGTTTAGTGTGGCTGGCTTTATGTTGAGGTCTTTGATCCATTTGGGCTTGAGTTTTGTACATGGTGATAGATACAGATCTATTTTCATTCTTCTACATGTTGATATCCAGTGATGCCAGCACCATTTGTTAAATAAGCGTTCTTTTTCACATTTGATAATTTTTGCTTCTTTGTCAAAAATCAGGTGTTCAAAGGTATCTGGGTCTTCGATTCGGGTTCCTTTGGTCCTCCTGTCTGTTTTTATTTCAATACCAGGCTGTTTTCAGTACTGTAGCTCTGTAGTAGAGTTTGAAGTCAGCGATTGTGATGCCTTCAAAAAATTAGGAAACAACCTTCTTCAAGGCTCAGTAATATCACTTTTGGGTATATATACATAGGATGCTCAAACGTGCCAACAGGACATGTGCTCAACTATGGTCATAGCAGCATTATTTGTCATAGCCAGAACCTGGAAACATCCTAAATGCCTCTCAATGGAAGAATGTATATGGAAAATGTACATTTACGCAATGGAGTACTACACAGCAGAAAAAAAAATGATGCCATCTTGAATTTTGCAGGCAAATGGATGGAGTGGGAAACACTATTTTGAGTGAGGTAACCCAGACCCAGAAAGACAACTGTCATATGTACTCACTCATAAGTGGTTTTTAAACACAGAAAGCAAAGAAAATAGCCTATAAATCACATTTCCAGATAACCTAGACAATAATGAAGATCCTAAGAGAGACAAACATAAATCTAATCTACATGGGAAGTAGAAAGTGACAAGATCTCCTTAGTAAATTGGGAGCATGGGGGACCTTAGGAGAGAGTTGAAGGGGAGGGGAGACAAGGAGGGGAGCAGAAAAAATGTAGAGATAAAAAAAAATCAATAAGAAAAAAAAGAGACAGTGATGAAACCAGGGGGGAAAAAAGAAGCTAGGATGATCTCCAAATGTTTAGAGTCAGGCTTCCATTGTGTTTATGTAAAGATCTAGCTTCCTGTATGGATGACTGCCTAATCTCCTGTCTGTCTCAATGAATAGGCCCTAACTTTTAATGACATACCTCATTATGGTTTTTTTTTTTATGTTTCCTCCAAATAGACTTTTGTTTTCTTTGCACTATGTGTAGGTATGGTATGCAGCTTGATTCTGGAAACCTGACTAGGAGTGGCTAGTGAGTGAAGAAACGACAGTAACACTGAAGAAATGACATTTATATACAAAGAAAAGTTAGAGTCAGATGGAATGTCAGCACTCTGATGTAGTAGCATCACTACCACAGCAATATGAAACTTCAGGATGCTTACTATGTGTCAGCACAGGGGTGAGATATTAGGTAGTGTTCCTAGATAGGAAGTCTCTGTAGGTGAGCAGTGTCAAATTGCAAAAAAAAAAAAAAAAAAAAAAAAAAAAAAAAAATACTTTAGAGGAAGAAGCTCCAGCAGTTAGTTTTTGTTCACACTAGCTAAATATTTGTAAACAATAGTGTAAACACTAGTACTTGGACCAGATGACAGCTTTTTGCCAGTTTTCTCTGAGTCTGACCTATGAGGGGAAAGAGGCTCTGCCAAATTACTATAGGTCAGAGACCTTGGCCCTTGCACGGCCACCTTAGGTCAAACAATACACCTTTACACAGAACTTCATCTGCTCTTTACACATTCACTCAGGGCTTTCTTAGCAACTCGTAGGTAGGCTACAGATTTTCCAACTTCTTAAGTTTTGGCCTTGCTTGTAATCAACATTTCAATTCTTAAATCACTTCTCTCTTCTCACATTTTATTTTTAGCAGTATAGAGGAATAGGCTGTTTCTTCATCACTTTTCAAAAAATATTTTCTTTCAAAAGTCAAATTTCACTTATCACAAATTTTATCTTCCACAAAACACTAAAATCTTTCCATAGTTCATCCATATCTGTCATCAATTTGTAGTAAGAATGGTCTTTCCTATACTGCGTAGTAACATGCTCCCCATATTTATCTAAAATCTGATCAGAATATTAGTCATTTGTGTTTCATCACTGCTCATTTCACTAGTAGCCAGGAAATAGAAAGAGTCTAGCTGATGAATGGATAAATGATAGCATGGTAGGTATATTTACACAGTGGAATATATTATAGCTGGTAAGAAAAAAATAAAATTATGCGATTCACAGGATTTACCTATGGATGGAGCTAAAACCAATAAATCTGAGTGAGGTAACCCAGATCCAAAAACACAAATTTTGAAATTTTTTATTTATGTTTATTACCTTTGAATTTTTAAAAATGCTTTTATGATCAATCTCTAAGCACAGTCATAGGATAATATAATTGTAACATATCCGTAGATATATATACACACATAACATTCCTTTCAATTCTGATACCAACATATTCACTTGGTGAGACCTCATCAAGTCCTCCAGTTTCTAAACTCTACATTTACAGGACACATTCTCCCACATTCATGTCTCTATTCGGTCACAGATCCAAGCTTTACCATATAATATTTCTCCAATGCTTATTCATAGATCATCTTCTCCTGTGTCTGACTTTGAGTTAAGATGTTGAGAAACACCTGACACACATTTCAGCCTTTGATATAGTCAGAGTCTATTGAAATATGGAGAATCATGAGTAGGAAAACTGTAAGATAAATATACAGTTAATTATAAAAGAAAAATATTATATGTGTTACATATGAGATATAGCAACCAACATTCCCTAAGGCTCCAATACATCAAGAAGCACTATTGCTGCACTGCAAGTTGCATCAGAGACATTTCAAGCTAGTAACTAAGTTGTTGCCTTTTTGTCTCTTGGTAACTCAAGATAAGTAGGCACATCTTATGTGTCCTTTATTAATGCAGTCTGAAGTTAATTAAAGAGAACCTCTGGCTTTGTTACAGATTGTCATGGCAGCTCTTCCTAGTCTCACTTTATGTTTCTGAAAATAATGGAGATGGATATTTCTAGACATCAGAACCATTGAAGGACTAAGTGAAAGGAAAAAACTGTGAAAAGCACTCTAAACTGTCAGGCACTTATTCAAAATGGGAAATGTTTTTCTGCCTAATTTTGTTGGTAACTTGTAGCAGTGTGTTGTCTCATGGCCCCATTTACTCAGTTAAGGGACAAAAGTCCTAAGGCTTTAAGGCATTGAGCCAAGAGGGTAGAATGGATGCTTCCTGTCACCCCCACACTCAGCTTCTAAGATTTATCATTCCTCCCATCCCCTGGGATTCATTATTGCCAATTCTTGAAGAATGTACTTGGGCCTTTGAGCTCCATAATTT